>NC_061822.1:38633146-38683146 GCF_019202785.1 Penaeus chinensis | reverse complement strand
TAGAGGTGTGGAAACTTGCAGGTGTAGAACAATTTGTGGCTTCTAAGTAAGATACCACCTGTGTAGGTATTCTGTTCCTTTTCATTGAGGGGGTGGGGGGTGAATTCTACCAAATTCTTAATGTTGCCAATGCCAGTATGTAGCCATGCTTTGTGCTCTAGACTTTTAGTAATGAAAAGGCCTAATTTTTTTCCTTTTGATCAAAATTTTAACCTGTTAAGTGCCAGGTCGTGTATAGCCATCGTAACGAACTGCATGATTTGTTGGGTACTGTTATGTGAATACTCGCTAGGGTTGAGCTAGAAGTTTCACTACATGTAGCGGACTCCCACGCTCAGCAGCTGGAAGTTGCCAGTTTACAATGCTGAGAGATTTGTAATATCTGTCACCGAGGGATTAAGGCAGGATAAGAAGGCAATAGTTGGGTACCAAATGTCCCCTTTGCTTTCAAAATTAGTCTTTTCTAATTGAGGAGCTATGTTCTACATATAGTAATACTCTGGTGGCTTGTTGAAATTTCTCTATTTAACCTAATATCAATGTTTCAGAATGGCAGACTCCGGTGCTGGCCGTGGAGGATTCCGAGGGGGTTTCGGTACCCGTGGGCGTGGACGTGGTCCACGCGGTCGTGGCCGTGGACGCGGACGTGGCCGTGGCAAGGAGAGCGACAAGGAGTGGGTGCCCATTACCAAGCTCGGCCGCCTTGTCAAGGATGGCAAGATCAGGACACTGGAAGAGATCTACCTCTTCTCTCTGCCCATCAAGGTATGAAGGTTTTCCATATGTATGTGAATCGCCTCTCTTCAACAGGGATATTTACGTCTGTTAAACTTTATGCTTTTCTCGGGTTATAGTGTGCAAGCCCTAATACTTTTAACAAATATTTTAAGTCTGTATTAAGGTGACATTCCTTCCATGCCAGATTACCTTACACACTGTCCTCTCAACAGGAGTTCGAGATCATTGACTTCTTCCTGGGACCACAGTTGAAGGATGAAGTTCTTAAGATCATGCCTGTCCAGAAGCAGACCCGTGCCGGTCAGCGCACCAGGTTCAAGGTAGGTATTTGTTACTGAGTAACGCACCCTTCAGGCACTTCCCAAAACCAGGGTATTGTGTGAACAAACCCAAAAATCCAAACCTAACCTTTCCAACCTGTTTATTCTCCAAACAGCAGGTAGGGGTGGGGGGATGCCTTAAAACCATGAGTTTAACTTGTAATTGTACCATATTGCTTGGAATAATTTTAGTAATCTTCAAAACTTTCTTCTTTCAGGCCTTTGTTGCTATCGGTGACTACAATGGCCACATTGGTCTTGGTGTAAAGTGCAGCAAGGAAGTGGCCACTGCTATCCGTGGTGCCATCATTCTTGCCAAGCTCTCGATTGTGCCAGTCAGGAGAGGCTACTGGGGTAACAAGATCGGTAAACCCCATACTGTCCCATGCAAGGTAGGTTTTACAAACTGTATTTAGGCCTATTGAGTGATCTAACTAAACAGTGTGGAATGTTTCCCCTGTCTTTTGGAATTACCACATGCATGCAGGGTTTATGCCATTACTTTGAATTCTTCAAGACTGAATTCATAGCTTTGGCAAATGTGATTGCTTGTCAAGATCAGGCATGACTTGACATAAAATAGTGGTAGGGAGTCTTTTTCAACTAAACCATATTTAACATTAGATTCTTATTGACTAATAGTTAACCCCTTCCCGACGGGTCACGTCTATAGACGTGAAAACAAACCTCTCAAAATCTGACGTACGGCTGTACGTCGTGGCGGCGCGCCTAAGCGCTTCGGAGGCGGTGATTCGACTTGATGTACCGAATTCCCGCGCTCAAAGTCGGCACATTGCCATTGATCACCAGAACGTAGAGATTGTTTTCTACACCCGTCACCAAGGGGTTAAAACCCATGATTCACCAGCATTCCATTCCATGCGGAATAGTCTGCTTTAAATATATGGGAGATCAAGTGTTTGTCTCGTGCTGTGTTCTAACTATAGTTCATATGCCCCGTGACCTTCAAACAAATGACTCTGAAGGAATCGTTATTAACCATACGTAACTTGTGCAAGACTAACTGTAGCTTGAATGTTTTTTTTTTTTTTTTTTTTTTTTTCCCCCTTGTAGACTTGTCTAATTTGAAGTTTGATACACTAGTTTCCATACCTTTTTACTTATATTTCTATACTTTACAGGTAACTGGCAAGTGCGGGTCTGTTATGGTGCGTCTTATCCCAGCTCCCCGTGGTACTGGCCTCGTAGCTGCCTCTGTTCCCAAGAAGCTCTTGAACATGGCAGGTATTGAGGATTGCTACACCAGTGCCCGTGGACAGACTGCCACTCTTGGCAACTTTGCCAAGGCTGCATATGCAGCCATTGCCAAGACCTATGCTTACCTTACACCAGATCTCTGGAAGGAGACCGTCTTCACAAAGTCTCCCTACCAGGAGTTCACGGACTACCTTGCTAAGAACCACAAGGTCAGCTCTGAGCAGCGACAAGAAATGAAGCTCTATTAAGTAAGGTGTAATGCAAATAAATTGTCGCTTTTATGTCGTGTTTGAATATCCATCAGTTTAATGCAAATCATTCCAAGAAAGATGTTACTAGTTACTGCATCAGATCTAAGTCACATTTAGGTTTAACTTGTACAACTGAATGAAAACCTGTCTTGAATACATTTTTGAAGGCAGGCCATTCCATCAACTATTGCACCTTGAATGTAGCTGAACAATCTTTTCCACGTTTTTAGCCTAGATCTGGAACTTGAATTTTGAATTTGGTAAAGACTGGTTACCAGGTGTTTGTAGTTACTGTGCATATCTAGTAAATTAGTTTTGTAAAAAAAAAAAAAAAAAAAAAAAAAAAAAAAAATCCTTTGCTAAGTGCAATTCAAAATTCTAGGATGGTACTAGGCATCTTTTAACCCAATGCCACTGGTGGGAAAAGGAATGAAGTGCTTTTTTTTTTTTTTTTTTTCCTGCACATAGATGACTCTGCTAGTGCTTAGCCACTAAGGGATCGATTAGTAGACCTTGTGACCTTGCCTGATTTGAATTGGCAGGAAAAATGTTTACCAATGCTATGAAAATGGATGGTGCTACTTTGACCATAGTAATTGTTATACACATTTATAATGGTAAAATAACGCAAAATACTTTGGTAAACCAAAAAAGGTAAACGGGCGAGACAGTCGTACTCTTAATTGGCTCATTGGTGACTTGGTGTGGGGGGGGGGGGGGGGAAAGTTGAACAAGTAAGCTTGGTAGACATGGCACGCACTTACAGGTAATACTCGTTGGCATTAGGTTAAACCTATGGAACCACATGGAGCATTGTGTAGCCCCCAGTCTCTTGCTCATTGTCATGGGGGGGGGGGGGGGTAGGTGACGGTTTGAGCCCCAATGTGAGGATTAACTATACCTTGATCCTCTGCCAATGCCTCAAATTTTGCATGGTCTCTTCTCCAATTGCCCAAATTTAGTAGATTTTACCCATTATACTTTATCAAGTTCCAGCACATTTGCTTAAACCATTAACTGTTCTTGGATTCCATTAACATTGCCTTAGGAGGAGGAGGAGGAGGAGGAGGAGGAGGAGGAGGAAAAAAAATTGCCTTCTAAAGCCTCTGCCCCTAAGCCCAACCCTGTCACTATATTTTGAGTACTCTGCTAATGACTGTAGATGTTGACTTGTCAATTTTCAATTAACCCTTTACCGCTGGGTAGCATGTGAATACGTGCCATGGTGCATCGGTCCCGTTTTCCATAGCATGTACAGTCATGCTGTGCACGCCCAATTTAGGGATCACAACTACCTTGGACCTCGGCCCTTGCCTCAAATTTTGCATGGTCTTTTCTTTCCTTTTCTTACCCTTTGTCCATTTATCCTTATAATTGACTAATCATTTCTAGCCTTTTTACCTCAATATTTTATCAATGCTACATGACCTCTGTCTAACACATCTGTTTTAACCACATGCTGCTGGGGGAAAGCTGTCTATTTTTTTTTTTTTTTTTTTTAGTTAAATTTATATACACATAGATGGGTCTGCTAGTGCTTAGCCACTAAGGAATCAATTAGTAGACCTTGTGACCTTACCAAATTTTACCTTTCCTTGAATTGGCAGTATTTTTTACTAGTAGTTTGAATAATTATTTTTTTTATAAACATTTTAATTACCATAATGTTATAAACATTAGTAACAACCAAATATGATAATGTAAAACATTTTTGTAAATCAAAGAAAAGGGTAAACAGGCAAGACAAGCATCAGTTGTAATTGGCTCATTGGTGACTTGGTACAAGTATAGCCATCTATGTATTAAAACAATTAAACAAGTAAACTCAGTGGGCATGCCATGCCCGTCACCACTGGGTTAACCATTAACAAAAAGACTTACTTACTTGGGGACTTCATCCCCAAGCATCACCCTATCACTTTGCAATGTCATTTTCCTTCTGCATAAGCATTTTTAGCTTTTTTGCCATTTTCTAATGTCTTTATCATTTAATTTGCTCTATCCAGATGGTATTAAACTTTTTCTTGCACAGGCTCCATATCATCTCGGTATGTAGTCTATAAGTTAATGCATTATTAATAATAAGTAACATTTTATTTGTTACTCTTATTTTTTCATAGTAGCCCTATTTTTGGTTATTTGGCTATTATTGGTGTAAAGTACATTCACAACAAAGGGTGCATTGATGTATTCCGTAGTTTGTACTCGATACACCAACATGTAATTGTGCTTGTTGCAAACTTAAATACAGTATTGGATAATGACATTATGGGGTATATACAAATGTGAGTTCTTGATAATCCAAAACAATTTTATATGAATAGCAATGATATTGAAAATCAATGATTTATGATAGAATATAGGTATTTCTTCCTAACTTAAGTTTAGGGTAAATTACATAGTAATCTATTTTGCATCAAGAGCCCCCTGGTAATAGCTGTACCTTAGACATTATTTATTATTTTAAAAAGTAGATTTTATGTTGGTTTGTCTTTTCTCTAGCTTGGAAAGAGCATTGCAGTATGAATAATGTCACATAGGCATATATGTGTTGTTCCCGCCAAAAGTTTTTCATATGTCTTTGCAAAGGAGGTGATGGAAGTCGACAGTACCCTAGGCCATCAAAAAAGTGTGTTGCATGAACTCCCCTCCTTACCCACCCCTGACAGAGACTGAGGCCCAGTGTAGGGGATCACCCCTACCTTTTCCTCAGCCTGTTGGGGATGTCCTCATCTATCTCCCAAACAGTATAACATCACTTCATATCTCACTTGTATTCAAAAGATATGCGCTTCGTTATCTTCCATCCTCGTTTGCCAAAGTAGGGATCATTTATTGTAGGGATTGTAGAGAGTGTCTCTTCTAGGTTTTATTTTTATTATTGCTGAGCCAAGAGCATGTTAGCTTACATCGCCGTTAGGGCATACATTTAATGGGTCATAGAAAACAGATCACATGTAGTTATAAGGGTATCACACACAAAATAAACAATGTTAATCAATTTCTGAATAGGAACTTTAGAGTGTTAGTAACATATATAATTTAGTGTATTTTAATACATAACATAGCCCTTACCTCAACTAATTTTGCATGTTCTTTTCTTCTCTTTTCGTTTTCCTCTCTTCTTTATCCCCTTTTTCTGTCCACTTATTCTTATTGTTAACTCATTTTTACCCATTTCACCACAATACGTTATCATAATGCTATGTGACCTTTGATGTCTGGCATGTTTATTTGTTTTTCCCATTAACCCAATGAGTGCGGGTTCAAGACTACAATGCCATGCCCACTGTAATACAAGTTTTATATATATATTCTTTACACATAGATGGCTCTACAAGTGCTTAGTCACCAAGGAGTCAGCTATTAGTCTTATCTATCTCATCTGTTTACCCTTTTCCTTTATTTTTTAAAACATTCACTTCTATTATTTTATTGAGTTTGATGTTGTTAATATTTTAATAACGATTTAATACCGTTAATATCAAAAAGAATGGTAACAATGTCAATAGTAATAGTATTGGAAAGAAAAACACCTTTTCCCGCCAATTCAAGGAATGGGGAAATCAGGATCTGTCACTCCGGCCAGCTGATAGACTCCTTGCTGCTGAGCACACATGCAGCCAGCTGTATGTAATAAAACTCACTAAAATCTAAAGGGGACAGTAAATAAGCCTACTGACATTGGGTTAACCATTCTGGAAATCCACAATATTGCCTTATTAAACCAAAAAACAACCTATTTTGAATACTCCTTTTATGACCTTAGATGTTGATATGGCAGAACATTTTCTGTTAACCCAATATTGCCAGGAAAATGCTGTGCTCATCTTAGAATTTTTTGTGAAATGTCTCTGCACATAGATGGTTCAGCTAGTGCTTAGCCACAAAGGAGTAGATTGGTAGACCTTGTGACCTTACCTGACCTCACATTTCCTTGAATTTGCGGGAAAAACTTTTTTTTTTTTTTACTGATGCTATCAATATCGATGGTGTTATTTTTGTTATAGACATTATAATTACTATAATGTTATTGCCATTAGTAGTGGCAATATGAGACAACATAAGATATTTTCGAAAATCAAGGGTACTGGTGAGACAAGTAGTACGCATAATTGGCTCATTGGTTCTATGGGGTTAACTATTGCTTCCTTTATGAAGATGTAGGTTTAGGCCTGTTACTGGTGATTGATTCATACAGTTACACTTATGTTGTGTATATTATCTCTGCAGCATGGGGAAGAACCAATATCCAGGACATGGCTGCAGTCAGTTCAGTTCTCCATTTAGTTTGTCTGTAGTCATATAACTCGCAGTGTTTAATAGATTTGTTATATTTATGCTATGATATGTTAATAAAATTATACTGGAATCATCATCCACAGCTGTACATTCCATCCATTTGAAATTGATTCATTTACAAAATATTTTGCCAATTGAAAATAATTGATTGCCTTACCAATAGTTACTGAAAAGTACATCAAATGAGCCTTTTTATATATAACTTTACATTTCCATAAAAGATTATATAAAACTTAATATTCTAGGATCTTGGGTGGGCTTTGCTGTGACCTGCAGTATAACCCACGTAATACCATTATCAGGAAGGTCTGCATACAGCACTTGTGTACCCACAGCTGAGTTGAGTGAACTGTAGTAGGTGGTACAATATGTTACAAACCTTGTCAACTGATATCTAGTGTTGCCTTAGGCATTTTGTTTTCAGATGAAAGTCTCAAATAATAGTACCCCCCCCCCCCACACACACACACACAATCCCTTGCTTGTTGTTATCGTGGGCTTAGGAAGCAAAGATTGAGGCCCAATGCAGGGGATCATCCCTACCTTGGACCAAGGCTCTTGCCTCAACTAATTTTTCAGGGTGTTTTCTTCTCCCTCTTTCCTTTTCCTTCTCTTCTTCATCCCCTTCTGTCCACTTATCCAAATCATTAACTCTAATTTACCCTTTTTGCCACAATAATTTACTATGTCTTGTACATTTATTTATTTTGACCATTGACCATTATGGAAAGAGTGCCTATTTGAGCCAAAAAACTTTCTTACCTGGAGGCTTCACCTCCCAAGCTCCACTCTATTGCTATATTTTGTATATATTGCAATTTATGTTGATGCGGTAGAAATTTTTTGATAAATAAATAAATGGTATAGGGGATCACCCCTACCTTGGACCTCAGTCCTTGCCTCAACTGATTTTGCTTAGTCTTTTCTTCTCCTTTCCTTTTCCTTCTCTTCATCCCTTCTTCTGTCCACTTACCCTAATCATTAACTCATTTTTACCCTTTTTGCTATAATACTTTAGTACAATGCAATATGGTGTTTGATGTTTTGCACATTTATTTGTTTTCACCTTTCTGAAAATCCACAAATATTGCCAAGTGATCAAAAAAAATTCTTACCTAGGGCCCTCAAACTCCAACTATCACTATATTTTATATATACTGCTGATGACCTTAGATGTTGACATGGCAGAAAATAAATGGTCAAAACCTTTCTTGCTGATTAGTATTTATTTGAAAAAAATATTGCCCGGCAGTTTTTCTTTTATGCTGCTGTCAAAAATAATATGACTGCTTTTAATAAATTAGTTAGGCTCTTTGTGCCATAATATTTCTAATGTGTATTTTGTGTTTAATAATGTCAAATGTCCTTTTTCTCTTTCGCCCGAAAGTGCTTGATTTTAATGTTATATTGAGTTAGTGATAACATGGGTTGATTGGCACCTGGTAGATGTACTGACTTTTGTGTTTGATTACTTTTGTTTACACACAAATGGCTTTATAAATGGCTCTTCATAAGGAATCCATTACTAAGTCTACCAAGTTTTGCTATGTTTTTGTGAAAAGTTCTCTCTTCTTTTATTGTGATGGCAATAACTTTTTAATAATTGCATTGTCAATATTTTATAGTACTTGTATTACCAGTATTTTCATCATCCTTATCATCATCATGAAGGGGCTAATGCTGATGGGCGCATGGCCGCATCCACCCTTGGCTTCCAACCACGAGGGTCTCTCATTGTGAGTCTCCAGGCAGGCCCTCGGCCCATCTCTAACTCCTTGCGTCCGATCTCGTTGAGCTGCCCAAGTCATGACCTCCTAGGTTGTCCCACAGACCTCCTCTACCCAGGATTGTCTTGCAGAGAGACAATCTGATGGACAGGGTCATCCATAGGGCAATGAGCTAGGTGCCCATATAGCCTGAGTTGGCAATCCCAGATTATGCAAGGAACAGGTCTCATGCTGGTCTCATGGTGTAACTGTCGGTTGGACACATGGTCCTGCCAACTGTACCCCATGATCCGGTGAAGAGACTTGTTATAAAAGCCATCAAGATGAGACTCCAAGGCACTAGATAGCATCCAGGTTTTGCTTCCATAGAGCAAAACTGGCAGTATCAAGGCCTTGAAGATGCGTAGCTTGGTCCTTCTGCATAAGTACCGACATCTCCAAATGCTCTTGTTGATCGAGTTCATGGCTCCTGCTGCCAGACCAATCCGTCTACTGACTTCTTGGTCTGACAGCCAAGAGATATGGACTAGGCTACCAATGTATGCAAAGCTCTCTGTGACTTAAATGTCCGGCTATAGTGGACTTCCCAGGAGTCTACCTGGTACAGCTGCTCAGTATTTTATTATACTTGTATTATCAGTATTATCATAATACTTGCATTATCAGTATTATTATAACATCAACTAACAATATCTATAAAAATACTTCCCCAAAATTCAAGGATTCAGGTAATCTGGTGATATCAGGAAGACCTTGCTGTCGACTCCTTGCTGAATACACACTCCAACCTATCTATATGTAAAAAAAAAGAAAATATATATATATATATATATATATACATACATATATATATATATTTATATATATATATATATATATATATATATATATATATATATATACATTTTTCTACCCATTTTTAGACCATTACCTGACTGCAGTTTTGAGATATGCCTTGCAAATGAAATTAGGAACAGGTAAGACAAAGGTCCTTTGGAAGATGCTTGTTTTCCTATTTGCATGGCTGTTATCTGAAGTTAAAAATATATCTAATTAGAACTACATCTTTTATATCTAAAAGTGTGTTTTAAGATTGTTGTAATTGAAATTTTACTTAATTTTTTCAATTTTTATTTTCTATTGAATGGGGACTGCTGTCAGTGGAAGGAAAGTGTAAACAGTTGGTTCAAATGTGGTTATGTATTTTTTGGGTACTATCATTTCTTTATGCAACAGTTTTGCCCCTCCCTGCTTTTTTCTTTTAGGTGACAGTAATGCATTTTTGATTCCACTTAGGGAAACATGCAATGATATAATTAAATTAAAAAGAGAATTTATTATACAGTAATAAAAAATGTTGCCAACAAACACTAGTTCATTTAGTTTATAATGCCATATTTCACATACTGTTCATGGGACAGCAGTGTCTATTGAATTAACTCCAGCCCCATCTTGGGTATTCTGTTGGTTTGCCTCTGGACATTAGTAAATAATCTCAAAAAGGCAACCTACTTGGTTGTTCCTACAAACCCTGGTCTAGTATTATAATGAGTGAATGGTATGATACACTGGACTCTGAATCCTTTGAGCATAAGAACTGGACTAAAATCAAACACTACCTGGTGGGTTGACTAGCATAATACCACATAGTTTCTGCCCCTTACTCTTTTTAAGCCCACAGATATCACATGTGAAGCTCAAAATTTGTTTCCTAATTTTTAGTTTTATGACTGTCATAGTGAATTTGTTGTCCCTATTACAATGATACAATAATTTATAAAGGTTAGAGTTCAACATGAATTTTTCATGTGATTGTACAATTGCATGTATTGCAATAATTACATGAAAATGTAATCTGGGACTTTAAATAGGTCCATATTAGTTGAAAAACATGGCTTTATTTTGTGTGGTCCATATTTATTAAAGTATGGAAAAATTAAAACTTTCATAAGCAACTACCCATCAGTTTTGTTGACTTGGGATCCACAGAGAAATGTTTTCTGGTATCTTTTATTGCTGTTAGTAATGGCAATAACACCATACTAATTATAATGTTTATAATAAAAATAACCACTGATATTGATAGCATTAGTAATCTAGACATTTTTCCTGCCAACTCAAGGAAAAGTGAAAGTATTTAGGGGTACCCAAATGGGGGTGGGGGCTAAAAAGAAAAAAATGCACATCATCTTTGTGTATGTTTGTATACTATACTCCTCATTCTTAACCTCTTTCAAATGTAGTTGTACACTTGTGGAAAGATAAAGCAATTTTTCCATACCACTCAAACTGAATTTTGGAAAGTATATGTATTTTTTGTATGTTTTTTTTTTTTTTTTTTTTTTTTTTTTTTTAGGAACTAAAGCAAATATTTACCAAAATATTTACCCTTCTGTGAATTTTATGAAATTTTATGGTTTTTACATATATACAAAGATATTTAATTGGACAGTAGAGATTAACCAAATTTGGATATCCCTCTGATAAATGTAATTGATTTTACGACAGTTGTAAAACATTTACCTACCACATTGAGAAGTCACCACATGAAAAAAATTTTTATAATATTTATGTACTTGAGTCGACAATGCTTTACTATAGTGACATTTGAAACAATCTTAATATTACCTCTTTTGTATAGATAAGACTTATTATTTATATATTTTTAGGGAAAAACAAAAATTGAGTGTACGATAAGAAATATTTGTTGGGAAATATCGTCATGACTGGTCATGTATGTTCTGTACTTATAGCTTTGTTGCTGATAGCATTAATCCCTGCACAACAAAATAAAGTACACTGATCACTCTGGGAAGTAAAATAACCAGATCTTCATATTTTGCAGTAGTGATATGTTTCACTATAATTATATGGCATTTTAGTTTTGCCTCCACTGTTTATGGTTTGAAATAGGAAAATTAATGTAGAAGACCCTTTCATTCACACTGCAACATGCTCTGGGAATGTTACATATGATTTCTGTCTCCAGGAAGTAGATAAATATGTGAATATCAACACAAGGTAAAGGCACTGAAAGTTTCCATTTTTCTCTTGGCCAGAAATCTGGTACCAGGAGAGGTTTAGCTTTTGTTGTTTTGAGTGCAGGCTTTAGCAGTGTAGAAGAATAACATGAGTGATGTCCTTGAACTAAATGACAATACTTCACTTGTCTTTCATGAGTACTTAATAGTGAGAGTCTGCCTTACATACCCAGCACTCAGTTCCATTATTGCAATGAAAATGCCTGTTTAGTTTTAGATATTTGCACTGCTACTATAATAATGCCATATCTTGACAGGAAGATGATATAGGAACTTCCTTTATACAATTGTATTTATACCCTTATTAGGTATGCTGCTGGTGATTGGCCTGCATTATTTTATATTAATATTGATATATTCACTTGATGTAGTCGCTACTTATTTGCAGCTCTCCTGTAGATTTTACACCTTCCTGTCATAGGCATCTTAGTTATTTGGAATATATTTATTGATTATGATAGTGAGGATTATGATTATGACTGCAAATAGTATTTTATTATTATCATCATCATCATCATCATCATCATCATCATCATCATCATCATCATCATCATCATCATCATCATCATCATCATCATCATCATCATCACCATCATCATCATCATCATTATTATTATTATTATTATTATTATTATTATTGTTATTATTATTATTATTATTATCATCATCATCATCATCATCATCATCATCATCATCATCATCATCATCATCATCATCATCATCATCATCATCATCATCATCATCATTATTATTATTATTATTATTATTATTATTATTTATCTTGGTTCATTATATGAGTTATAAATCATAATTATATAAATCTTGTAACTATAACTATATAAATCTTAGTTAATTATGTAAAATATTGTAAAAAAAAAACATTAATTAATAGTTAATTATTCCACATACTGTATATCTTCCACAAACTTTATACAGTAACAGGAAATATTAGGATATTCATTTATGTCTGAGATTTAAATGTAGCTCTGTTGAATTACTGTGGATTTTTCTATTTATTTACATTAGTACAGAGAATTTCCTAAATGTTCAGATATTGATGGAGATACTTATTGTGAGGCATACATACATAATGAATGAAAGGTCTCTTATAGCAGATATTTCTCTCATGGAGTGTAACCTAAGGAAACACTATTAACATATGGAGTTTTTATGTGTTTTTTTTTTTTTTTGCAGTTCATTGACTGGTAAACGAATATTTTGAACAACAAGTAATCCATTGTGATTCAGAGAGATGGTTTATGAATATTTTTAACTGTTAACAATGAAGTGAAAACTAATTTGATTATACTGTGTGTGTAATAACTCTGCCGTTCCTCCCGTCTCTTATAGCAGATATTTCTCTCATGGAGTGTAACCTAAGGAAACACTATTAACATATGGAGTTTTTATGTTTTTTTTTTTTTTTTTTTTTTGCAGTTCATTGACTGGTAAACGAATATTTTGAACAACAAGTAATCCATTGTGATTCAGAGAGATGGTTTATGAATAATATTTTTAACTGTTAACAATGAAGTGAAAACTAACTTGATTATACTGTGTGTGTAATAACTCTACCGTTCCTCCCGTCTACTCCCCCCCTCCTTTCAGTTTCCCCCGGCCTTCCTCCCTCACCTTCTTCCATCCTCTACTTCTTGTACTTCGTGCCCTCCTCCTTTCCCATGTTCTTCTTTCCTCCTATATATCTCTCTCTCAATCTCGTTTACATGTTCTACTGCCTATCTTTCCTCCCCCCTCCCCCCCTTCTTTCTCCCTCCACATCTAGTCCCACTCCCCCCCTCCCCTCGTCCCTCTCATTTTCCTCTTTCTCCCACTCCGTCCTCAATTTCTTCTTCCTCCTACCTTCCCTCCCTTCCCTCCATCTCTTATCTTTCTTCCTCCTAACCTCCATTCCCCCTCCTTCCCGTTTCCAGTACCTCCTATCACAATACCATGTGCATGGATTTGTTATATGATGTCTACCAAAGCTTAAATGTTTATTGTGCGGATAAATATAGGTATTAATCCTCATACAAATTTCTGCCAGCTTAATATAACAATTTTTGAATACCGTGATGGCCATCTTGTAAACGGTTAAATTCAGGCAGCCATGTTTAAATTTAGGTTTACCAAAACGAAGGTTCAGGCCATGTTGGTACTGGGTTAATCATGGAACACTATTTAGGTACGATCCACATAACACACACGCACACGCACACGCACACGCACACGCACCCCCCCCCCCCCCACACATATATATAGATAGATAGGTAGATAGATATACATACACACACACACATAAATATGTATATATATATGAATATATATATGTATATATATGTATATATAAATATATATATATATGTATATATATGTATATATAAATGTATATATATATATGTGTGTGTGTGTGTGTGTCTGTATGTGACAGAGAGAGAGAGAGACAGAGACAGAAATAGGGAGATAGAGAAAGATAAATAAACAGAGAAGCAGGCTGATTATCGGTATATTTCGAATGAGTTTCTACCTTTCTTGCCCATATCAGTCTTATTCTTCGATCTTTCCTCTCGTGTTTATTTTTCCTCCCCGCTGCCCCTCGGCTCCTGGATGCAAGGGATCGATTTCCCACGCATTAATCTTTCGCGTCGGGGCGTTACCCTCTCCATCCCCCGCCCCCTCTCGAGCTTGCTTTCACCTCAGTCTGACTACACACTCCGCGTCCTTTTCCTAAGAATAACTCCCTACATCCGGTTTTGCCCTTGCTCTACGCCTCTAAAAGCATGCCCTCTGTACTGCTATAAGCCACGACTCCACTTCCTCTTCGGTGGAGCTTAGGTGGACTTTTTAATATCTGCCCGTCGTCTTGTATCGGACTATTTCCTCAGTATCGATGTTTGACGGGAAAGTTGAATCTTTATCGTGATGTGTGTGAGTGAGTGCGTGAGTGTATGTGTGTATGCGCGTGTGCACCTCACATCTACCCCCCCCTCTCCCCGCCCTCTCCTCCCCCGATGACTGTCCTATTCAAGGTCTCAAGACCGGAGTTCTATCCTCTTCTCCATCTCTCCACGTCTCTCTCCCCGTTCCACGCTTTTTGATGAAATTTAGTTATCAGCAACGGATAGCCAATCATTAATAAATAAAATTAATTTACATATAAGATTGCCAAAGAGTAATTATGTTTACGTTTCTAGTCTGTGTATTTCTCTGGGTTATGGCACGGGAATCTCGATCATTAGAAGAAGAACCCCAAGGTCTGTATAACAATATTACAACATTGTTTTGTAAAACTTGGTACAGGCGAGACGACAGCAGACAAAAACATTAGCATACATTTTTTTCTCCTCCATTAATCATTTTTGGGATGTGACTTAACTGGAAATTCTTTTACTCTTAATTTGCCTTGCGTTGGAGGTCAACAATAAAGTGTTTACATTTTTTGATATACAGTTATTTGTTGTAAACAATATCGATCAACATTTTATATTATATCGATAGTTTTGTATAGACGTGAACAAATGCGAAAACTTGTTCCGGAAAATATATCCAAAGGGAATAATAAATACGAACAGAGGAGATGGTAAGGAGGCACAAAATAGACCCCACCAACTATGCCGCCTCTGCAATTGCAGCCCTGCCAGCCTCAGAAATTCTGGAAGTTGCCCCAGCCGAGCTTCGACCGCCGGCGCATCTCAGGAGGAGCGGAGGGAAGCGAAATTTCCCCAAACAACTGCTCCGCACACAGGTCTCTAATCGATAGAGCCTACAGCTGCATCGCCCTCCCTGCTGCGGTCACAGACTGTCTTCCGCCGGCGGTGTCGCAGTGTGGGCGAGCGACGTCAACCCCGGTCGATATTTATGCCTGCCTCTCTTCGACCTCCTCGCGCGGCGGCTGATCAATGAGGAATTCTGCTCTCGTTGCGGAATGCCGGCGCAGAGATTCAATTTAGGTTTCTGTCCATGAGGAAAGGTCATTCGAAAGGCACTCTTCTCCTCGAGGGGAACATCGTGAAATGTGTACTATTAAGACACACTTGTCATACACGTTATTATAGGAAAACGCTCTCGGGTAAACTAAAAATGAACACGAATGACCTAGGAAGAATCCGAAGGAGAGGGCAGTCACAGAAAGCTCTTCTTTGGCAAGGGTACCCATTTTCGGTAGAGAAGCACCGAGCGTCGGCATGAAAACCGATCACTAGGTTTGGAGCTTCTGTACCACCTACGTTCAACATGCCGGGAAACCTCTTGGAGCGCACACCTTACCCGAAGGGAAGTGTGTTAAGATTAAAGATTAAGATTTGTTCCCAAACTCCGTTTTTGCTCATGGTCAGTGAGTAATGCGATTACGAAATGCAAGATTGCTGGTTGTGAGGCATATTCGTAGATTTCCCTTATGGTGTTTATTAAGCTGTTTATACATTTTTTTCACAAGACTGCAGTAGAGGCTGTCTGGAACTGACCCTGCAAAAGTATAAAACATAGATTCTAAGGAGAAGGTAAGTCGGAAATTCCAATGACAAAGCATATTATACTTATGGACATAAAGCTGATATTAAAAAATAATAAGAAGAACAAAAAACAAGCTTAAATAAATGCTTGGCAACAAAAAAAAAAAAAGTGAAAACAATAGATACTGAAGGGAAACGGATAAAAAAAGGTAGGACAAGACCGGAACAAACTGTCTGAGACAACACATAGAAAAAAAAGTATCATAGGAAAAAAAAAAAATGAAAGAAAAGAGAAAAAGAAGTAGATAAAAATTAGAAAAAAGAAAAAAAAAAAATGAGGGAATAAACGAAGTTAATAAATAGAATGCATAACACAAAAAGTATGTAATGAAAAGAGAATTAAACTAACAGAAGTTAAAAGAAAAATTAATCAAAAAATAAAACAAAGTTTAGAAAGACATAATAGGGTGATAAAACCATAAGAAAAAAAGAAAAAGTAAAAACTGAAATTACAGTAAAATAAATAAGAGCGAACAGACAAGAAAAAAGAATTTAGAAGAAAAAAAAAGATACAATCAGGAATAAAAGAAAATGAAACAAAAATAAATAAATTAATAAAAAAGAAAAAAAACACGAAAATCAGAAAACAAAAAACAAATGAAAAAAAAAATGAAAGGACTGGAACATAACCGAAGAAACAACAAGAAAAATATAAAAACAGTATAAATTACACAACAAAATAATCACAAATATTAAAATAAAACTAAAAAAAAACTAAACAAAATAACATAAAAATTCCCAAGAGAAGAATATACAATAAAACGGAAAGAAAAAAAAAATATAGGATATATAAATTAACACACTAGGTAGTATAGCTAATTGGAACTACTAATTAATGTAAACAATACCAAAAATATAAAATGAGTACAATAGAGAAAAAACAAAACATAACTAAAAAAGGAAAAACGTATGAAAACGAACAACAAACGTAATTATGAACAAATATGCTAATAAGAAACAAAAGACGCTATCAACAACAAAAAATGGACCGCGTCAGCCCCCACCCCTCCCCTCCCCCCGCCCAGCCCCGACACAGACCCCCCCAACGTGTACCCCTACCCCACTCCGCAGTCTACTCCGCTACCCCCACCTCCCCCGACCGCCACCCTACTCTACGATCACGCACACATACTCTACATCCCCCCTACCCCCCCAACATCCCAATTGCCCCTGACCCCACTGACGCCCCCCCCGACCCCTCCCTTCCCACACCACCCCTACGACATAACCCCGGGCCCCAGCCCCCCCCCCATCTCCCCCCCCGCTACCGCCTCAAACCCCCACCACGCACTGCCCCACACCCTAAACAACGCAACCCACACCTTCCAAAACTGCCCCTTCATCCCCCCCCCCCACATCTCCCCCGCCCCCGCCGCCGGAGCTAGGTCCCACACCTCTCAAAACCGCACCCACGCCACCCTTGAGCGCCACCACAACGCAACCCCTCTCAATACCCCTTCCTCCCCAATCACCCCAAACCAGTCTGACGGTCCTACCAACGACCCCCCCCCCCAACCACACCCCGCCCCCCCCCCCACAACCCAATCCCGATTACCTCTCTAACCTAATATCCCACTTCGCCTCCCCTCCCCCCCCCTCCACTCCCCCTCACCTGGCCAGACAGCCCACCCCCCCTGCACCCCTCCCGCTCACCCAACCCAACCCCCCCTTGCACCACCCACCACCGCCCCCTGCCTCACCCACCTCTCCGGAGCCCCCTTTCCCCAACCAACTCCCCCTCCAATTAAACAACCAAACTAATCTCGACCTAACACCCCACCTCCCCCCCCACCCCACACAACCCCCTTCCGTAACGCCTCGCTAACACAACCTTCACTATCATTACCCCTGCGCCCACCCCCCCGACTACCACCCCCACCCCCCGGTCACCCCACACGTTAGTCATGTCAATCTACCCCCACCAAACCCCCACACCTTTCCTCAATCCTCAAAACGTGATCACTCCCGATCCCCACCCCGACCATCACCTATACGTCCCAGATAATCTCCCCAGCTTACTCTCACACCACCCCCCCCCCCCCCCGCCCCTCCAACAACACCCCCCCCCACACACCCCATGCCACCCCCCAACCCTGCCCCCCTGCGCCCGAGCTCCCCACACTTACTCCCGGCCCCCTCTCCTAACCATCTCTCTACCCCGACCCCCCTCCCCACCTGTCACCCCGTCCACCCCCTCTGATCACTCCACTTTCGCCTACACCACCAGTCCGATCGACTATCCATGTCAATCACTCCCCCCGCGCCCCCACCCCACCACATCCAACTCCCCCCGCCCGCCCCCAAATCCTAAATGCCGGCGCCCTTCGCTATACAACAACCCCGCCCCGACACACCCAAAAGTTTGTACCCCCTACTGCCAGCCCCAAACCCCTACAATCCTGCCTCTAGTCGTCACTTCACTTACTCCCCCCTCATCCCTCTCAAGACCAACATTACTCGTTTTATTCGGCGCAAACCCCCAGCACCCAACTCACAACCACCCCCAACCTACGCTCCCCATCAACCAATCAGAGCTAACTCAACGAAGCGGAACTTCACCGCTCCCTCGACCCCACAGACCCCAATCCCGCCTCACACGCACTCAAATCCACCCCCCCCCGGTACACGAATAATTCCGCAACCCACTTTTCTCTTCACCCTTACACTACCACCGGCCCACCCCACACCGCACAACCGCATAACTCCACCACACCCAAACAGCTGGCCCTCCCCGGCACCTACCCGCGCCGCAAATAAGCGTCAAACTGAAGCCCACCACTAAAACTCACCCCACACACTCACACACTCACACACTAACGAAGATATCACCCCGTATCTTACTCACTCACAACAACACACACACACTAATCAGCTCACACACATCACCCAATACTCACAAGCACTCAACTCACATCCACCACTCACAATCAACCTTCGAACAGGAACACTGCAACATCACTCTCGCTCTCTCTCATCTCCTTCACTCTGTGTTCTCTCTCTCCTCTCTCTGTGTTCTCACTCTATATCTCACCTTCTCTGTGTCTCTCTCTTCTTCTCTCTCTCTGTGTACCACACTCTCTCTCATCCTCCACACTTCCTGACTTTCCTCCTCTCATCTCTCCTCTCTCTCTGTTTATCACTCATCTCTCCGTCCTGTTTCTCTCTCTCCATCTGTTTCTCTCTCTCTCTGTTTTTCTACTCTCTCTCTGTTTTCTCTCTCACATCACTGTTATTTCACACTACTCCTAGTCTCTTATTCTACCTCTACTCTCAGTTTTCTCCTCTCTCTCTGTTTTCTCTCTCTCTCTGTTCTGTTCCATCTCTCTCTTCTGATGTTTCTCGTCACTCTCCCCCCCACCCCCCCCCCCTCTGTTTTCATCACTCTCATCTTAGGTTTCTCATTCTCTCTCTCGCACTTTTCTGTCTCAGCTCTCGTCTCTCTCACATCGGTCTTACTCATTCTCTCTACGACGATAATCTGTCCGGCTCTTCTCTCTCTCTATCTGTCTTCTGGGGGTCGTCTCTTCTGCAGAGTATTCCTCCTTTCTCAATCACAGTTTTCTTTCAACTCGTCTACCTCTCTGTTTTACTCACTCTACTCTGTTTTTCTCTCCTCTCCTCGTGTTTTCACTTCCCTCACCTAGTTTTCTCGGCTCTCTTCTCTCTGTTTCAACTCTCTCTCTCTGTTTACCCCCCATCATCTACTATCACTTGTTATTTCCTCGATCACTCTCTGTTTTCTCTCTCTCTCAAGTTTTCCTTCTTCTCCTACTACTGATTCTTTGTCCTCTCTCTCATTCACGTTTCTCTCTCTCATCCTCTTTCTCTCTCTCTCTCCTCTCTCTCTCGTTCCTCAGATTTCCTCCCAACGTCTCTCTCTCTCTCTCTCAGGACGTACTCTCTAATAGTTCATCGTCGTCTCCTCTCTCTCTCCCTATGGAAGTCACTCTCCCTCTCTCTCTCTATCGACTCATCCTCGCGCGTCTCTCTCTCTCCTCCAGCTTCTGCTCGACTCATCTATCGTAGCCATCCTCATATTTCTCCGATCTCTCACTCTCGTACTCGTCTACTCTCTCTGTGTGTGTTCGACTCTCTCTCTCTGTGTGATTCTCTCTCTCAAGTTGTGGGGGAGGAGAGGGGGTCTCTCCTCTCTCGTCTCTCGACACTGCATGCGTGTTCTCAAAGATCGTCTCGTCTCATCGGTTCTCTCTATGTTATCTCTCTCTCTCGTTCATAGTCTCTCGTCTCTCTGTTCCTCTTCCTCCTCTCTCGTCTCAGTCTCTATCTCCTACCTCGTGTCGTCTCTCGTCATCAATTCTCTCTGGGGTCTTCATCTCTCTCTCTCTCTCAGTCCCTCTGTTTCTCTCTCTCTCCTTCTCCCCGCTCTCTCTCTCACTCAGTCTCATTCTCTCGTCACCAATCTCATCTCAGTTCAGATCTCTCTCTCTCTCTCGTCATCTGTGTGTTCGCTCTCTCTCTCTCTATGTTCTCTCTCATCTGTTGTGTTTCCTCCTCAACCCTCTCTCGATCACACTTCTCTGTATTTCTCTCTCTCTCTGTTTTTCTCTCACGTCGCTTCTCTCCTCGCTCTCACGAGTGGAGATAAATCTCCAGTCGTTCTCTATCTCTGATATCATTCTCCGATCAACACTCTCTCCAACGATCTCGCTATCTCTCTTCTACTCAGGAATACTCATCGTGATCGTCTCTCCCGGGTCTCCATCTCAATCTCTTCTCTCTCTCTTACTCTCATCTGGTTTTTGTTTCTCTCTCTGTGATGTGTTCTTCTTCTCTCCCTCTCACTCTCCTCCTCCGTCTCCGGAACTCGTCGTCTCTCATCAGTCTCAACGTCTTCCGGTCAAACTTCACCTGCTCTCGTTCAACAACCACTCTCATACCTATCGATCTTCACACCTCCTCTCTCTATCACTCTCAGTTTCTCTCTCTCTTCTCTCCTCGCTGATGTACTCTCTCTCTTCTCTCTTCGAATCATTCAAGAATCTTTCGAAATCAAATCTCATCTCATCTCTCTCGTCGTCAACTTGTTCAAGGAGTCTCTTCTCTCTCTCTCTTGTTTTTGATTTTCTCTCTCTCTCTAGTGTTCTCTTCTCTCTGTCCTGTTAGTTTCTCTCTCATCTGTCTGTTATTCTCTCTCTCTGTCTTTTCTTCTCATTCTCTCCTCTTCCAATCTTCACTCTCTACATCTATCGTCTCCTCTCTCTCTGTTTTTTTACTTTGTTCTTTTCTCATCTACTCTGTGTTCTCTCTCTCTGTCTGTGTTCTCTCTCATCTCTCTCAATAGCGAATACGTCTATCAGCCGTCTCTCGTTCTCTCTCTCTCTCTAATCAAATCATCAGACAAGTCTCTTCTCTCCTCTCTTCCAACTCTCTCAATCCCTATCTCTCTCATCGTCGTCTCTCTGTTCTTTCTCTCTCGGACTCGTTCTCTCTCCTCTCTCTCTCTCTCCCCCTCTCTCTGCGTTCTGTCGTCTCTCTCTGTGGTGTTCTCTCTCTCCTCTCTCTCTGTTGTTCACTCTCTCTCTCTATTCTCGCTCCTCTCCCTCGTCTCTCTCTCGTCAGACTCACTCTCATTTCAGTATTCTTCTATCACACCATCTCTATGTCTGCTAGTTCTCTTATCTCTCTCTCTCGGATCGTAGTACTGGTCTTACAGTCTCTCAGAAACAAATCTCATCTCTCTCCGTCTCTCTCTAACTCTCTCTTCTCCTCGTCGTCTCAATCTCGACTCTCTCTCTTCTCTCTCTCTTCTGTTGTATCTCTCTGCCGCAGCTTCACGTCCAATCTCTCTCTCTCTCTCATGTGTGTTCTCTCTGTCGCTCCTCTACTCGTTGTACGAGTTCAGGTCTCTCTTCTCGTCTCATCTGGTTTCTTCAAACTCATCTCCTTGCTCTTCTCGTCGTCTCCGTCTCATCTCTCATGCGTCTCTACTCAATCTCTCTCTGTGTGTTCTCATCTCATCACTCTCTTGTGTTCTCTCATCTCTCTCTCTCCTAACTCTGGTTGTTCTCTCTCTCTCCTCTGATTCGTCATGCTCTCTCTCTCTCTCTCTCTGTCTTCAATCGGGGACAAGATCGCTTCTACATCATCATCATTCTCATCTCATCCTCTCTCTCCCTCTCATCTCAGTCTCTCTTCTTTATCTCTCTCTCAGTCTCTTCTCTCATCTCCATTCCCCACGTCCTTTGCTCTCTTCGATCCTCTCTCAGACCTGATTCTCTATCTCTCCACTCCGTCATCACTCTACTCTACATATCTCGGTCCTCTACCTCTCATCTCTCTCGTCTACCACAACGGCACTCTCTCTCTTCTCCTCTCGTCGCCCCTCTCTCCTGCGATTCAGCTCTCACTACTCTCTGGTTTCTCTCTCTCTCATCATTCATCTCTCTCTTCTCTGATGTTTCTCGATCAAATCGAGATCTCCCATCAGAATTCTTTCTCCTACATCTAATCACTCTTCAATCCATTCAACTTCAAGTCTCTGCATTCTCATTCCTATCTCATCTATCACCAATCTCTCTCTCTCTTGCGTACTCGATCTCATCACATCTGTGTCTTCTCCCCTCACTGTGTTCTCGGTGCTCACAAGTTCCATCCAGACTCTCTCCCAAGGTAAATCTTCTCCTCATCCAGATAGTCTCTCTATCCCGCTCAATCTTCTCTTCATTCAACGTCGATGCTCAGTCACTCCGATCTCTCATCCTCTACTCTCTCTCTCTGGTGTGTCTGTTCTCTCTCTCTCTCTCTCTGTGTTGATCCTCCTTTCTCGTCTCACGACTCTCGTCCTGTTGTTTCTCGGGTTCTCCTCTCAGCGTCTTCATATACTCTCTCTCTCTCAGTCAACACAATCATCTCTCTCAGTACATCATTATCTTCGAGTTCTTTCACAAAACTCTCGTGCATCTGTCGTCTCATCTTTCCGAAATCTTTATCATCGATTCTCTCTCTCCCGTCCTCTCTCTCTCATACTGCATCCGCTCTCCCAAAATAACTCTCTCTCCTCGTACCAATCCCCGGTCTCGTTTCTCGTACGTCTCTCATCTCTCTCTCGTCTCTCTCACGCCCTCTCTCACTGCGTTCTGCTCGATCTCTCTCTGTGGGAGTTCTCTCTCTCTCCTATCTCTCTCGTCTGTGTGTCACTCTCTCTCTCTCTCTACATCTCTCTCTCACCAAGGGAATGTCGTCTCTCTCCGGGATCTTCCAAACGCGTCAAACACTCGGATCTTCTCCTCTCTTCTCGGCGTTCTCTATCTCTGCTGGTGTGTTCACTCCTCTCTCTCTCTCTTCGTGGAACGCGGGTTCCTCGAGGGTTCAACTCGGTCATCTCACTCGGTCTCATCTCTCGCTCTCTCTCTCTGTGTTCTCTGGGTGACTCTCTCCTCTCTCTCTCTGTTTTCTCTCTGTCTCGAATCATCGTTTCACGGAGTCATCTCGTCGGGGCGAGCATCCAATCTCTCGTCAGACATCTCTCTCTACATCTCTCTGTGTGTCTCATCGCTCTCTCTGTGTTACTCATCTCTCTCTCGGATCTCACTCTTCGTCTGATCTCTCTCAGAAGCTCGTCTCACCTCTGTCACTTGACTCTGCTCTTTCTCTTGCTCAAATTGTCTTCCAGTGCTCTGGACGTCTTTCTCCTCATCCTCGTTCTCCTCCTCGTCTTCTCTCTCTCTCTCACTTGTTCTCATCTCTCTCTCAAGCTCTCTCATCCTCCCGGCTCTCCAATTCCTCTCACTCACTCTATCATCGTCACATTCTCAAACGCCCCTCTCTTCTTCGTTCTCTCACTCTCTACTGTGATCTCTCTCTCATCTCTCTCTTGTAGATTCTCTTAGGCCTCACGAGGTGAATAGCTCTTTGTTCCCCCACGGGAGATTGGCTGAGGACCCGGGGGGGGGGTGGGGCGGTCGTGTGAGTGTTCTCTCCTTTCTCTCGTCTCTCATCAATCCCGTCATCCGATCACAATCTCAATAAGTCTCCTCCAGAATCGGAATCTGTACATCTCTGGCTCTCTCAAATCATACGTCATCTCTGCCCTCTCTCTCACAATCGTCTCTCTTCATCTCTCTCTGAGCGTTCTCTCTCCTCTCTCTGTGGTTCTCATCTCCTCAGTCTCCCTACTCATCTCTCTTCCGTCTCATTTCTCTCCTCATCTCATCCCTCAATCTGTGTTCACAGATCATCGTCTCATCTCCGCTCTCACTTCTCTCTCATTCCACAGAGTCTATCATCATCTCTCAATACTCTTCTCGTCTCAACGATCAAACTCTCTCACTTCTTCATCTCTCTCTTCTCTCTCGATTACTGCATGCTCTCGTGTCTCCTCTCATCTCTCTTGTGAATGCTCTACATCGTCTTCTCACTCCTCTGTGTTCGTCTTCATCTCTCCTCGTCTCTGTGTCTCGTCTCTCTCGTCTCTCATCTTCTTCTCTCTCTCATCTTTCTCTATTCGGATATACCTCTCTTCATCTCCTCAACCGTCGCTCGTATCTCTCTCGTCTCGATCTTCGGTCATCTCTCTCATCTCTCTATCATCTCTATCTCTCTCATCTCTCTCTTATCATCTCCCCTCCCTCCCTCGCCGTACCCAATCCCGCTCCGTCCATTCTCTGTGTTCTCGACTCTCTCTGGCTCGTCTATTCTCTCACTGTGCTCTCCACTCTCTGCGTTCTCTCTCTCTATATGTTCTTTTCCTCTGTTTTCTCTCTCTCTCTTTGTTCTCTCTCTCACATCTCTAGGGTTCTCCTCTCTCTCAGTGATTCTCCTGCTCTCTCTCTTCCTCTCCTCTGTGTTGTGATTGTGTGTCTGTCTGTGTGTATATGTGTGTGTGGTGTCTGTGAGTGTGTGTGTGTGTGTGTCGTGTCAATGTATAGACATACATACATACATACCTACATACTTACATAGCATACATACACACACACTCACACATCTACACAACACACACACACACTACACAACTACACTAACAGACACACTACCCATATAAGCACGACGACAGACACACACACACACACACACACACACACAACAACACTCACATAATATATATATATAATAAAATTGTATACATAAAATATAAGAGAGAGAGGGGAGAGACAGAGAGAGAGAGAAAGGGAGAGAGAAAAGAGAGGGAGAGAAGAAGGAGAGAAAGGGGAAGATGGAGAGAAATAGGGAGATTGAGGGGAAGAGAGTGAGAGAGCAGGAGAGAAGGTAAGAGAGAGAGAAGAAAAAAGAAGAGAGTAGAAGAGAGAGAGCGATGAGAGAGAGAGAGAGAGAGAAGAAGAGTACGAGAAGAAAAGGAGAGGCGAGAGGGAGGAAGTAGGGAGAAGGGAAGTAGGGTAGAGGGAGAGGGAGGAATAAGAAGAGATAAGAGAGAGCACACAGGAGATAAAGGGAGAGAGGGAGAATAAAGAGAGGTAGTGGGAGATAAGGGAGAGGTAGAGGGAGAAGTGAGGAGAGAGAGGGGGGGGAGAGGAGAGTGAGGAGAGGAGAGAGAGAGGTAGAATAGGAGAGAGAAGAGAGTGTTTCACTCCTCTCTCTCTGCATCTCTCTCTCCATCACCTCACTCCTCTCCTTCTCATCCCTCTCCAGTCTTCTCAGATAAACACTCGGTACGTCTCTCTCGGTCTCTCTCAGTCTACTCACATATCGTGCTCTCATCTCTCTCCTCTGTGTGTTACTCTCTCTTCTCTCCTTCAGATGTTCTCCTCATCCCTCTCACACACTCTATCTGATGTACTCTCTCTCTACTCATCTCGTCGTAGCTCACACTCATCACCCCCCCCCATCACTCTCCATCGGATCATTACTCTCCGAGTCACTTCTTCATCTCCTTCGCTCTCCTCATCTCACTCGTCTCTCTCTTAAGTCCATCTCATCTCACTATCTCTCTAATCTGCATCTCACGTCATCTATCTCTAGTCGGCAACGTCGACTCATCTCTGGGACCCACGTACGAATCGCTCTCTCTCTCTGTTCTCCCGTTCTATAAGCTCACGAGTCTCCTCTCGTCTCTCTTCTCTCATCTCTCGGATCTATCTCTTCAGTCTCTCCTACTCGCTCTACGTCTCTCTCTCGCTCCCGCCCGACTCTCTGCGGTTCTCTCAATCTCTTCACTTGTTTCTCGCGTCTCGCTCTCTCTCTCTCATCTCTCTGTGTTCTCTCTCTCATCTCTCTCTCTCTCTCTCTCAGTCTCCTCTCTCACAATCATCCACATTCTCTTCTCTCTCTCTCCCTCTCTGGCGATCCTCTCATCCTCTCGATTCTGTGTTCTCTCTCTGTGATCCTCTCTCTCGTCTCATATTCTTCGTCTACTGTTCCACACCTCATGCTCGCTTCAGCTCTCAGCAGCATCTCCCGATTATCTCACGAATCAACTACCTTCTCTCATCATCAGTCCCCTCTCTCGTCTCTCTCTCTTGTAGTGTGTTTCTCTCGCTCTCTCTTCTCTCCTCTGTGTTCTCTCATATCCCCCCCCCCCCCCTCCTCTCTCATCTCATGCTCTCCTCTCTGAGTTAATCTCTCTCTCTCTTCTCATCAATCCATCTCTACATACAGTGGGAGTATGGTCCTTCTCGGCCTGCTCGGTTCTCGTCATCTCTCGAATCTCTCTTTTCTCTCTCGTCATCCTCTCTCTCCCTCCTCCTCCCCTTGGTCTCACAGTCAACCCTCCTCCTTTACTCTGTGTGCTCATCTCCACTCTCTCTCTCTCTCAGTCCAATTCCTCTGTCTCTCATCAGACTTCGACGAATTCAATCTCATCTCTCGTCTCATTCTCGATCATCTCACTCTCTCCCCCCACCTCTTGCGTCTCTCATCTCTCTCTCATGTTCTACTCGTCTCTCTCAGTCAGTCTCTTGTGTGTTCCTTCTCTCTACTCTCTGCTCGTCTCGAATCTCTCTCTTCTCATCATAACCTCCGATAAAAAAATCTCTTCCTCACTCGTCTCTCTCTCTCCGTCTCTGCGTATCTCTCTCTCTCAGTGTGTTCTCGTCTCTCTTCTGCACTCTCTCGTTCACTCTCGTCTCACATCATCTCGTTCTCCACTCTCATCAGCTCTCTGTGTTCTCTCTCGTCGTCTCTCTCCTCTGTGTTCTCTCCTCTCACTTCTCTCCTCTCTTCTCTTCTCTTCCTCTCTCTCATCTCATCTGTGTATCTCTCTCTCACCAACTGTGTTCTCTCCTCATTCTCTCGTCTCTCATCCTCTCTCGTCACTCTCGTCGTTCTCTCTCGTCTCGCCTCTCTCTCAGTCGTCATCCTCACTGCTCGACCTCTCTCTCCTCCCTCATCCTCTCTCTCTCTCACTCTGTATCGTCTCTCTCTCATTTGTCATCATCTCATCTCAATCTCTCTCATCTTCTCTTCTCTCTATCTCCATCTCTCTCCCCCTCTCACACTCTAGCGTCACTCTCTCTCTCTGTGTGATTCTCTCTCTCTCTCTCTCTGTTTTTCTCAACGCTTACGTCGTTCTTTGTCTTCCTCGTCCATCTCTCCAAGTCTCTCTCTCATCCCTTCTCTTCATACTCTCATCTTCTCATCTCATCACTCTCTCTCATCAATGCTGTTTCCTCTCACTCTTCTCTGTGTTCTCTCTCCTCTCTCCTCTCACTCATCTCTCGTCATCTCTCTATCGCCTCTCTCTCACTCTCTGTCTCGTCGGTGTTCTCTCGATCTTCTCACTCAGGTCTTCCATCTATGCTCATCTATCTATTCTCTCTCAACTCTTCATCTACGGGCTCGCGTTTCCTCATCTCTCGATCCTCCTCTCTCTCATCTGTCTACATAAATCTCTCGCTTCTCTCTGTGTTCCTCTCTCTCCCATCTCTCTTAACTCATCTTCTCATTCTCTGGTGTTCCTACCCTAACCTTCAGGCGTTCTTTCTACACCAGACATGATCCTGAATCCATCTCCATTTTCGAGGGGAGTCATATTTATCTAGCCTTTCTTTAAAATTACCTATTTCCGTTCTTTCTCAAGTCATAACAGTAGTTTCATCTTAAGCTCTCTTGATCTGATCTCTCTCTTTGGTCGTTCCTAAAGTCAGTACATTCTTACGATCCTGTGTTTCACCGTCTCCTTGTAGGCTATCTATATCTTTTTCTCTTTCTACTACGATTAATAAAGAGTATTCTCTAAGTGACTATTCCCTCTCCGTCAGACTCTCTGACTGTTTCTCTCCTTCTCTCGTCTTCTCTCTCCTCTCCTCCTCTGTGTACGCTCTTCATATATGTCGAAGCATCTAGTTTCTCTCTCTCTCGTCGCATCTCTTCGTCTCTTATTCGAATCGAGTCTACATCATCATCTCCTTCAGTCTCCTCCCGTCAGGGTCATCCGGATTCTCTCTCTCTCACGTCAATCTCGCCCTCCACTCCCTCCCTCCGCTCTCCTCTCTGTGTGCTCGCGCTACTGCTCTGCTCACTTCTCTCTGTTCTCTCGTCTTACTCTCTTGTTACTCTCTCCATCTTTGTTCTTCTCACTGTTTCACATCTCTCTCTGTTCTGCCGTCTCTCTCTCTCTGTTCTCTCTATCTCTCTGTGTTCTCGACTCTCTCATTCTCATCTCTCTCCTGTGTAGTGTGTGTGTCGATTTCTGATGTAAGTGAGTATAATTGTGTTGTGTCTATCTGTGTGTGTGGTGTGTGGTGTGTGTGTAGTATACATACATACCTACATACATACAAACATACATATCATACATACATACACACACACACCACAACACACACACACACACACCACACAGACACACACCCATATACACACATCAGACACACACACACCACACACACACACACACACAACACGACACATATATAGTAAATATATAAATATACATCATAATAGAAGAGAAGAGAGGGGGAGACAGACACGAGAGTGAAGAGAGAAAAGAGGGAGAGAGGAACTAGAGAGGGAGAGGAGTAGGTAGAGAGAAGGGGATGAGAGGGCGATGTGAAAAGGGAGATCTTGAGGGAGAGAGTGAGAGAATGGCAGGAGAGAAGGAGAGAGAGAAGAGAGAGAGAGAGAGAGACAGAGAGAGAGAGGAGAGAGACAGAGAGCGAGAGAGAGTAGAGAGAGAAAAGGGAGAAGGGATGGAGGGATGAGGGAGAGGATAGGAGAGGGAGAGGGAGAGAGAGAGGTGAAGAGGGTAGATAAAAAGGTCAGAAGGGAGAGATAAAGTACTGTAGGGTAGAAAAGGGAGAGGGAGAGAGGGAGAGGGAGAGAGTGAGGGTGGGAGGAGTATAGAGAGATGAGAAGAAGGAGCAGAAAGAGGAGAGAGAGAGAGAGGGGAGAGAGAGAGAGGAGAAGGAAGGACGGGAGAGAGAGGAAGAGTCAGAGAGAGTGAGAGAAGAGAGAGAGTGAGGCAGAATGTAGAGAGAAAGAAGAGAGAGAGAGAGAAAGAGAGAGTGGGGAAGAGGTCTGGTGCATAGAGGAAAAAAAGGGATGGAAGTCGAGATAGAGCAGGTATAAGAAAGAGAGAGAAGAGATGAGGAGAGGAGAGAGATGGAAGAGTGTAGAGAGAAAGGAAGAATGCGGCGGCAGCATGGCATATCTGAGACGTAGGCTCGCTGCGACGCGCTAAGCGGGCATGGGGGATAAGATAGGAATAGGAGTGAAGGCATCGAGGGAAGAAGAAAGAGGGAAGCCGCGAGGGGAGAGAAGAGAGGAAGAGATAGGGAAAAGATGTCAGAGGGAAGATAGAGAGCCTTGAGAAAGTGAGGAAGCGATGAGAGAGAGAAAGAGAAGAGATGGAGAGGAGGACCAGATAGGAAAGAATCACAAATAGAGCACGAGATAAGAGAGTAGAAAAAGAGATAGAAGAGAATAAGAGCATAGAGAGATGAGAGCAGCGGAGAGAAAAGAGATTAGAAGACAGAGTCGAAGAGTGTCGAGAGTGTGAGAGAGAGAGCGAGAGAAGTTGAGGAGATTAAGAGAGAGAGGAATAAGATGGAGAGCGATAGGAGATAGGAGAATGAGAAATAGGAAGAGCAGATGAGCGAGAAGAGGAGAGGAAGATAGATAGGAATGAAAAGGAGCAAGACTATAGAGTAAAAATTGTCTTACTCTTCACACTGCAGACTTCCGAAATGTATAAACAAACAACCCCCATCATACCATAAAATCACACGAAATGCACAGCACCCCCCACTTCGCAACCGAAGTCAATGTAAACCCTGATAATAGACCCCAGGAATAAGCCGGTCAGAAGATTAGTCCCCCCAACATAATCCGATTATACAATAGAAACTAAAAGATCGAGAAGGTAGTAGGTTGTTTATCCCGTCAATAAAACGCATTCTCACTCTGAAAAATATGGAATCGTTCGTTACCCCCCGATTTACAAGTAAAAGCAGGGTTATTACCAACATCAAAACTAACAGCCGATATGCGATAACACACAATAACAAAGAAACATATAGACTTCTGGAACCAAAAAGACGTAAAAAGGACAGAAAAACGACACAGTACATCATAATAACATAACCTGGCAGAAATTAATATGACGAGGGATAGTTCGAAGCATGGACACCGAGGAAGACACCAATAAGATGGCGGGGATCGAGACTCGTCGGCGAAACGGCTGGCGCTGCCGGGCCTGCCTCACCCGCCGCGCGCCCGAAGAGGGACAACCAACGAATGGTCACAGAATTCCAGACGCAGAACAGATGCTATAGAGCAGAGAGGTGAGCGCTACGGTAGCTTATTCTCGTGAGTAAAGTTGTTGGGAAAACCACTCGCACGAACTCCCGTTATTATCACTGGTGATCAGTATAGTAGCTGGGTTGGCCGGGAAGGCGAGTGTGGTGTACATCAGTCGGGTTAAGGTATTTTCGATTGTTTTAGAGGTGTTTCCTTACGCTCCCCCCCGGTTTATTCCACCCTCCGCGACCGCTGGCCGGACCAGGAGTGCGTGATGGGAGGTACTGTGCCTGAGGTGGTGAGAGAAAGGGAGTAGGGGAGGAAGCTTATAGTACCACGTCCTCGCGCCGCCATAACTTTAGCGTGAGCTTTTTGCCGACTGCTTCCCCCACGGATTTTTTTCCAACCCCTGTTTGGGACTTTAAGTGAGCACTGGTGGTCGGCTGCGGCCCATTTCGGCCTAAGTTTCGCCGAGAGGGTTCACACGACATAGCTTCACACTACTTTCGATTATATAGATAGAGTGCTTAATAAGTCTGTAAGCACCGCAAAGCAGGAATCTCAAAGAATATCACTAGGGTATACAATGTTCCCCTGTCTCCGATTGCACCACGAATATTGATCAATAAAGATGCCATGGTTGACCAAAAAAGCGACGATTTGGGGTATGTTCAATGTGGAGCACGTAAAATTCTCGACGAATTCATAAGTAAAGTGGACACGTCAGGAAAAAGGTAAATAGCAAGAGTAAGGGAGAAACAGAGTTAACCCTCGTCTTCGGAATACGGTCATTTTACAGTAAAATTGTATCGCGCAGTAGACAGCCGGAAAGGGAGGAGAGAAGCTGAAGCCAGCCGATTCATCTGCACGCACCCTCGGGTGCTTGAGTCACTTCGCGAGAAGATGGAGAAATCGTTCCTCAATGGGAGATAAAATATTTTTCTTGTAAATAAAAAGAAATGGATTTACAGAAACAATTTAAAGAGCTGATAATATTGTAAGCAATGTAATAGACAAGTATTGTGATTTCGCGACATTCCGATTTATATGAGAGGTGAAACATAGGCAAAGAAGACTAAATATCAGATAACAGGGGAAGAAGTAAAAAACCGACAGTTGGGGGGGGGTGGGTGGGCAGGGGGGAGAACAGTGGAGAAGGAGTATGAGGAGGCGAGGCAAAGACGGGATGAGGAAGGGGAGGAGTAGCCCCATCTAAAAGCAAAAGGTTGTTTAGATATAGAATAGCTATTACTCTGGACGAAGCGAGCATGCAGAGAACATAAGAAATAGTAATAAATATAGAAATCATACAAATCACGAGCAATAAATATACCTAGCTTATAGTCTTGCTCCGGTTTCATAATTTACCTCTGATAAAATGTGGAAAGTATACCCACTAGCAATATCAGAGCTCACATCTGGAAAACGAAGACCAAACCACCTCATACAGCCAGATTGCGTATTGTGCCTTGATTGCATTTTACATAGAAAATGTCGGCCAAACCGAAAATGCTAATAAGAAAAGAGGGGAGGGGGGGTGGTGCAGTGTGGGGCGACATTGTCTTAGATTACATGAGTTTTGACGAAAAAAAAAGTGGAAAGAGAAAAAGGAAATTTACTTATATCAGGATTAACTTCTTCCCGAACTAAGGACAAAACGTAACAAATCGGGTCAATCCCTGACAATATATTTCAGTGTCATAAAAAGAGTATGTCTCGTTTATGATGAGAGAGAACTGGAATGATACTCTGAATCTCCAGATCGCATTTCCGTCAGCCGACAATCTTGCATTGTGATTTAATTAATGAATTCCGATAGCAGAATGAGGGTCCATCTGAAGTAAATCCGGAAAAAAATAATTAACTGTTTTTCAAACATCAGGTCAGAAATAAGAAAAACAAAGAATAACAGGACAATGGTAAAACTAGCCCCTATCTAAAATCGTATTACAATCTGCTACTAGCGGAAAACTACGTATACAAGTCTAAAATCGACGTGAACTTCAAAGGTCCAACAATAGCAAAAACACACCACAACGGACTAGTACCTGAGGGTTCGGGAACAATAGAAATAAATATTGTAGAACAAAGACCAGACTATCCGACAGTGAACAAACCCCGAAACCGCTCGCGTGTTGTTAAAGAAAAATCTCAAAGAAAGGGAGAATATCTCACTCAATCCCAGATCCCGTGGGACAGTTGTTGTTAATCGAAACTATGCCGATCTAACAATAGCCATTAAAAACTCAAACCCTATAAACATTAACCATGATGGAAATTTATGTCTATTGAATAGTATATTCTGATTTTTTTTGCTTTATAAGAATCGATTGGCATATTAGTTATACAGAAACTACGATCTATATAATATCCCTAAAGGAACACAGGGGCTCAGGTTGTCCTTCACTAGGTGTGCCCCCTGGACCCCCTTTGTAAGTAATAAGTATATGCCTAGACCAAGAGACCCAGTTTGTGGTATGATGGAAGATGACAGCCAAGAGCCAGAGGGCCTATACGCGCCCCCTAGACCCATGCGTGCCGGTAACCACATAGCACTTTGCAGGTTTACATAAAGAGTGAAAGCGACGCACAGAAGACTATTTCTTGGCGACAACAGTCAACTGAAATCATGATCACTTGGATCAAGACAGTTTGATGGCTGTTGGGAGGATTTTCTCAATCATTTTTCTTTTGTTCTTTTTCTGGCAGAATCTCTTTGCGGGCCACTTGTAAGAGGCTATGAGGAGAAGAGAAACTGGACTTCTGACTGGCCCTGATTAATTATATAGTCACTAAGAGCGGAAAACTCGTCGGTGAATGATGTCTTGCTTGAGTGCGGGTGGTTGTGCGTGGGCCCTGATCCATAATTGTAACTGAGATATACTATTCGCTCGGGTAAGAACACAAATGCGTCGATGATGCGCGACAAAGGTATTATTTGTTAGAGAGATAAGTGAAGAAACAGAAAAGTGTAGATATAATTACCAAAGGATACGTCAACAAGAATATAATTAAAAACTAGATATAGATCAATGCACGATACGTATCAAGATAATACAAAATGAGAAAAGATGTGAAATTATCTTGAGAAAAATAGGGACTCGAAGTATAATAACAGGAAGAAGCAAATAAATTTGCACTACAGGTGGTAGTAATTCTGGAGGACACTCAGATAATGGATCACATTAAGTGACAGTTACGCCAGCAGGAATTATGTATTTATCTACCGAAAGAAAACAAATAAACAGTGAATAAATACAATTGAGAATGGGGACGCAATAAGACACATACAAAGAGTCATGTTGATCGCCATGTTATAACTCGACATATCGGTACTTTCAATATATCCAGACACCTGTACTCTTGCAGCTCCCATCAGCACACACTGTATCTGCCCTTATTTCATTAGATCTGTTGTGCGCACCTCTGTTTTTGTGCCAATGAAGAATAATACGTTGAAGACGTCCTAGGATGTTTTTCCGTCAGGGAGTAAGAGGTATCCACAAATCACAAATACAGCTTGTTTATAAACTCATTGTACACACTAGTTTGACATACGAATAGTTTTTACTACCCACATAAATTGGTTTCTAAAACACTGTGTCATAGCATATGCCAGAGTGGAGAAATAATACTAACAAAAATAATAAGGTTTACTGTCAGAATGGACAAAACACTATTCTTATGAATGAGGGTCCCAGGTAACAAATACAGACCAGTAATCTTTAGAAAACTTGCAGGGCATTACTGTTATGTGGAAGGGGAAACGTATGAAGGTTCACACATAATGCAACATTATAGCACGGGTAAAAACAGCCAAAAAACCAATGGATGCAGAACAAAAAATGCTAAAACCACATGAATTAGTTTTTCTATACAAGATATGCTATTTGAAGGACATGTACCTTTACATAAAGAAACCCTGCAATACATTTTGCTGAATCTGACTACAGCTTTATACTTTAACAAATCTAATTTTGGCAATCTATTTTGACGATGAGCTCTGGAAACTTTCTTAATGTGGGCACACCTGGAGTTCACAAAAGAATGCGGACACTAATGCCTATTAATCCCCTCAGGGTAAATTAGATGCGACATAGTCAATAACTATGATCGCGCCCACTACATTATACAAAAAAAAATGGTACAGCGCGTAGGCGCTTACACTTGAAAACTAAGAGCTTTACCACCATTATCAAAGAATGACAGATACAGGATGGAGTACTAGAACCGCCCATGTTATGATTTGTAGAAAGATGTGCGCAGGTATAAAATGTACAGAAAAATAGATTAAAAATATTCCTTGAAGTAGTACCAATGAATTATTTATAATTTATACAATAAAAAGTAACTTAGTATACTTGGTACATATAAAAAAATTCAATGGGAAGAAAACAGAACAACACCCGCAAACATGCATGGGCGAAAGATTAGGAAATATTAATAAAGTGGTAGTAGTTTTTCCACTGGTGCGAAAGAAGGTACAAGAGGAAAACGTTGAAAATGCGGAACGACACCAAGAACCGGTGAAGAAATAACATATGCCACAGTTTCACAATACCTATGGTATTATTCCCCAATGCTTCATCTTCCTATGGAATGCCTCATGATAGCAGAATAAGGTATAGGGATTAAGTTCATTAGGTGTGAAGTGACGAATAGTGGAGCTAACAAAGCATTGCACGAATCATATTAGAGCTGATGTGAAGACACAGAAGATCATTGAAGTCAATACTGGCAAATCTAGAGCAATGGCGGAGATTTCTCAGGGGATGCATTTAAGCTAAAACAATATTTATTGTGAGTTCTATAAAAACCGAGTAGTTGAAAACTAAACTCAATGTTTATTTTTATTATTCTTTTTTTTACTTTTATATCTGCATGCAGGAGGAAGATTTAGGTTACAAACTGGTCATTTGAAAACGTGGTATTGGCTTTTATGACTGACTGGCTTTTTTGTATCAAGGTGTGATAAAACTGTAACTGCAACAGTTTCCAAAAGGAACAATAATCAAAACAATGAGCATTACTTTACTTATATTTTGCAGGTTGATCGTGGCACAGAGTTGCAACCTGGCGTTCGTGGTCGGAAAAAGAAAATGTAGGGCGGCAAAATATCACTCCCCAACTAACTAAGATAGTCCCGCCCGTCCAGAAACTTGTCAAATACACGACAATAGACATTCGCTACGATGACCGATAAGTGAAATCAGTCCATGGTACTCTTATACACACAATCTGCTCAAGCTTATACCAAGGAGACTTATCCATAACCTACTAGAAGGAAAATCATGGAAAGTAATGTAATATTGTTTTTAAAGAAAAATTATTTATATTATTATTGAATAAACATGACGATGAATGAGAGAATTGGTTAATGAAATTAAAGGCTGGAAAGAGGTAAAAGGTTCTATATGAGAATTTAATTTTTGCTGATAATACAGGTGTATCTCTACATATACAACGAGAAATGACAAATTTAAAGTTAGGAGCGATGATCACACCTACTTAAAGTAAAAATCAGGAAATTAAAAACAGGTATCAGAAATAGGGAATGGTGCCCTGGTTGTTAATTAAATGTAATAATTTTCTTAATTCAATGTAATGAATTTACTAATAGTAAAATAATAATATTTCTTAATTAAAAGTTAAATATTTTCCTATCTGAATCTTTATAGATAATTTAAACAATAACTGTTGACAAGCAAGAAACAATTATTGGAGCGCTCAAGATAAGTGACCTGGGAACCATCTTGTATTTTCTAATCACTAATAAAGGTTTAGTCTTCGCGTATTTTAATTCACTAATCGTTGAGTATTTCCCACATATGTAATCATTATTGCTGTTGTTAGGTATAAATATTAGTAGGCCTTCTTTATTTCTGGATAGGCTTGCGGTGGGGAGTCTGTAAGCGTGTGAGAGAAACCTTTTCGTCGTCCTGGACAAAGTAGATATTCTGCACAAATCACTAACGTCTTTCAAGAAAATATTCCGCTTTAGGAAAACATTCCAGGATAACACGATTGTAGGAAACGAGGCATCAGATAGTAGAGATTGGGTATAAAGCATCGCGAACTATGCAAGAAAGAAAGTGCGCCTGGTTCGAGGATGAACACAACACCCATCTAGGAAAGCGGAAGCTTTTGGAGAGAATGACGCATAGATTAGGGAATAATTGTGTACTAATGCGCAGTATAGCCCTGAATTCAACGGGATTCATTATATATAGGGGGTTAGATAAAGGACTATTTTGTTGTTTCTACTAGTGAATTAGCGTAAGGGATTTAAAACAACCAAAGCAAAGTGGATGCGGGGGACTGTTTTAAGTAAATGACATTGGAATATTTATGTGAAACTCCTTAACGTCCATTAGGGTTTTATTTTTGTTACACTATGGACACTAGAGGTATATAAACTTTTTACAGATCACATTTCTTATCGAAGAAAAGAGGGGAAGATATAAAACCGAATGGGGAGGATGCCAAAGAAAGAGGGCGTGAAAATTAACAAAAAAAACAAAAAAAAATTTAGACAAGTGAATTGTTTTTCTAAGGACAGTTTGCTCCCTTAGACAATGTTGTCTCATGTAGACAAGGAGATGTGTTAGATAATAAGAGTATGGTTTAATTAAAAAATTGTCATTCCGATATTGGAACATTAGTACAAAGCCATACACATGAATGATCCTTTTTAGAATTGTTTTAAGATCTACACATCGCTTATTGGCCCCAGTTGTGATTAACTTGGTATTATTCGTATTTACATCAACTATTACATTGGGACCACAGAAACATTTATGCAAATTCCACCCCTTCCGCGAGGCCCCCCAAGCAAAAAACAAAAAATAAAAGAAAACAATACCATGAAGTCCCTTAATACACTTAAGTAGCGCAAGACTCTTAAAAAAAGCTAGATTTTACAGGTCTTTATTACTAAACCCAATAGAAATGGGTATAAGCATTACCTTTCCTCTTCTTTAGATTCATACATAGGACACTCGTACAATTTCCACAATCACTCTTTAGAAGTTTTTTGAAAAAATTAAATTGATCACTGTTTAGTGATGAAATTTACGTTTAGCAATTGCCTAAGAGTGTAGTGAGTCCCAAAATTACCCCAAAATTTCAAGAAAGTGTCTCGAAAAGCTGAGGCGATCTTACATGTTAATTAGACTGAATGTGCAAGAATGAGTGAAGAGTGAGAAGTGGGAGTGGATGGTGTGGATAAGGTGAGTCATTGAATCAATTGAGATGCTAAGTGAACTGGTTGAGGTATGTACAGACTGGTCTTTCTGTTGCGAAGCCAAAAGCTGGCGAGAGTGCTGCATGTAGAGATTAATGCCGAGGGAGTATTCTTACTCAGGAGAGAAAAGGACGGAGGTAATTAAAAACGGACACACCTCAACGATTGCCCTGGTCTTATGATTGTAGCTGCCGTACTAGCTAAAGATTGGAGATGCGGAGTGAATATGAGGATATATAAAGTGAGTAAGGGTTGTTATTACATTCATTAAGACTCCATAAGTGGTGTAGTTTAACACAATAGAAGCAGATCTCTAGGTTTTCCCGATGCCTAAACACAGTTTTATGCGCCTAGGTTCCCTTGTGAGTTTCTTGTTGATTAATTGATTTGTATTGGAAAGCTTATGTTAATATTAGATGCTGATTGATCCTAATGAAAAACGATTGAATCATTTTACGGAACGAGGTACATCAGGTTGAGATTTTCAGGTGGCCTTGTACACTTTGAAGACTAGTGGTTGACTCAAGAAGTAGAGACTTTTGGAAAAGGTGCTGTCAAGTGTAGAATAAACAATTGACAAAATGAGAACAAATTACAGTATTGGTATGGCTTGAGTCTCAGAACACAATTAGGTTACAGTAATAATAAGGGTATTATTACTTTAATATTATCATGGTTGGTGATGATTAGCGTAAAAGAAGGTGACCAGGATAAGATTTCTTAGAAAGTAAATATTTGGGATTAAGTAAATGCAGTAGTTTGACTAGAATGGCAAGAACTTTATCTCTTCGTCAAAATTTGATTATTTAAATGGAAATGAAATTATTATATATATATTTTCTTAGACATCAGCTGAGTTTGGTTTTTAATGATGTGAGCTAAGTACCAACATCCCCAATTTAAATATACTAGGAGGCAGTTATAGGGGCTAATATGTACAGGAAATGAAAATTTGAGTGAGATAACAAGAGGGCACTAAGTTCAGTTCATGTTATATAAAGAACAATAAAAGTACAAACATATCAGGCCCCCTCATTTAAGAACTCCGAGACAAAGTAGGAAAGGCTCAGTATAATCCAAGAAAATCCAGTGAAGCTTTGGTTTGTGATAGTAATATCCATTTAAGTAATGTTACCTAATAGGGGACACAAGAGTAAAAGTATTGATCTTCTTTACAAGAGAGAGGAGAGCCAAGAGTACCAACGGCTGTTATGCAATGCACCTCAGAACTGAAATATAGTGGTATTGCTGAGGGAAATGTGGGGAGCAAAGTATTACTTGACAAAACAAAGTGTAATTACTGTGACGAAGAAGCCAAAGAACAAAGCGTAAGTAGTAATTGATGAACAGGGGAAGAAATTTTAACAATATCAAAGTTAATTGTAAATAATGATCAGTCTATTGAACAAAGCATTGCACTATGTATAGTTAAGATCAAGATCCATAGGGTCCAATGTAAAAAAAATTTATTGAGAATAGCGTATTATATATCAAAACAAGTTGTGCGCGCGGTCCCAAGTAGCAAAAACCGAATGTCAATTCTCAAACACTAAGGAACCACATTACCTCAGTAAGAAGTTGACAAACGTCATTCTTGCAATAGTGATACGCTGAGATGCATACATTTTTTTATCCTAGTTTAAATGGCAGTGTACAATATCAATCTTTTTAAAGTTCTTGTTTCATCTGTCTTCAAACACAAACAGAGAAACCACAGATCTATTGTCTAAATGCAACAATACTAAAAACGCAGTTATACACATTAGCATTTGTATGCCATAGATGATAATAAAAGAGCAAGATAGTCAGTAAGGGAACCAACAGGTGTCAAAATAGGGGAATTAATTTATGCTAACACTGGGTTCATTTATACTATAAAATCGCACAAAGGGAAGGTCGATTGCCGTGTGTTTTAAGTACTGTGTGGATGATGAATGCAGAGCTAATGATTGGTAAGATTATTATAAGGAATAACTATTGAAAGTTGATCTTTGGTGAGGGTGAAAATAAGTTTCCTATTTATTTGTATGATTAAATATATATAAAATTATATAATCAAATGTGTATAAAATATATATTATATATAATATAATTTATAATATATATATACTATGTAATAGGACAAATTACATGAATAATGAATGTATATTGACCTGTTAATATAGATTATTTTTGCATTCATGCTCATGCATGTCTGCACATTTCCTTTTGCTTTTAATGTTACATGTGTAAATTTAAGTGCAGGTATGTGGCTTATAATATATATATATATTCTATATTCTATATTCTACATTCTATGTTATATATATGATATATATATATGTAATGTAGATTAAAATGTGCATAATATACATACAATTATAGAATAGTAAAATATATATGTATATATACATATACATTTAACACTTAATATATGCATATATGTATATCCCTCAAAAACAGGGATGGGGAGTGACAGGACATCTTCCAGATTAAAGTGAAGTATTTTTCCCTGAGGGAAATACATTTTGATGTACTTTCACACAGAGGTATTTAGGATTCACGTGTTCAGCCAGAGGGATATAGATAACATGCATATTCACATTAAGTAAATATTGTGTATTGTATATTTGTATATACTGCAAATACAATTTTCCACCTAGACAAGGATTTAAACCCACTCATTCTAGGTTACATCTAGTATAAGTGGAACTTGGTCAGCATACCCAGGGAGGAAAGTTGTACTTTTGTATCAATACCGGATTGCATTATATTACACACTATGCACAGAACTCATGCAAAATACATGAAACACAAAGTAGCACTCTTTGAGACTAGGATTATCATTTGCTTACACCTTTTTCATCAAAGAGTACTTATGTGATGCTGCTAGGTAAATGGCTCTAACTAGCCTTCATTGCCTCTAACAGTACTTTTCTCAAATGTTGGATACAAAGTATGCCAGAAAACACAACTTGTAGGTCTTAGTAGTACTAATGATTTTCCAATGTTTTATTGAACTAGTACTGCTAGAAGTGCCTTTGGTAATGTTGGAGTGGTTTTCCTAGCATTTTTCATATTGTTGCTCTTTGGTACATAAAATAATTATTAATATTAATATTCATTGTGAGATATATATATAATATAAGAATAAAATATAGCACACACACACACACACACACACACACACACACACACACACACACACACACACACACACACACACACACTTAAATTTGTTTAACACAAGCTTATAAGTTTTTCATGTTAGAAGTTGAGTTGGTAATAAAACCTGGTTGCAATACTAAAATCTTGAAATTAAAATTGGAAATGAGTTGAATGAAAAATGTGTGATTCAAGTTTGAAGATCTTCTTGAATGAGGCTCCAGCCGCATAGGGGGGAGTGCGTGTGAAAATCGATGCCTGGCTTTGAACGATTTCTTAGTTTGTAGATATCTCACTTCTTAGAAATTGACTATTTATCCAGAATTACATAATTTTTGAGTTATCAAGCTTTTTCCTAATGCTATGACTTATCTTCATGGATTGATAATGTTGCTACACACTCAGTTTGAGATAATGTTAGAGGGAATAGGTCTAAATATATTGCCACAGATTTCTCACAGGCTCTCTTCTTTGTTTTGACAGCGGGGTAGTTTGACGGCCGCACAAGGTTATCTTTAGTCCCATGACCTGTTATGTCTCGTCACGACATTTGTTAATTGTAGCACGCCAGAAAGCCAGTGGGGGGGAGTCATGTATAAGCAGTGATTAGTAAGTGTAGCTTTACGTCATCAGTAAGTTGATGGCTTTTGAGTATAATCCTGACTTATACAGGAGTCCTCCTCTGGCTGCCATGCATGAGGCTGGGTGTTTACTTAACAGTCGTAGAGACATTTTCAGAGAATTTTAATTGAAGCGAGTTGCCCACACTTGTCATGGATGTCTGACTGAGGTGGGAAGTACATATAGTACTGAATCCTACCAAGTCATTCCAACTAAATTCATGAAAATCTGGCATGCTAACTGACTATATACAATGGGGATTTAGGTTTTCCCAAAGGGCCTTAACTGTGCTGTAAGTTATCAACCTGGTATCCTAGTTGTATTTTCTTGCCAGCTAAGGCAAGCCATTTTCTATGTCAATGGCAAGTGTGTTGCGACCTTTCAATTAATATGTGGTGGCAGGCGGCAAGACGAAGATGAAGAAAAAGAAGGTACCTGGAGCTAAAAATCTCAAGATTCGACGATACGTGCAGCCCAAAAACGCTGTTATGTGCCTCAATGAGTTACGACCAGGTGTGGCTTATACAACTGAACAGGAAGGAGGAGTCGGCCAGCCATTCTGTATCTCGGTGGAAATTACTAATGGGGTAAGTTGAAAGTATTTTACTCATGCTGCATAGAAGCATTATTAAGAAAAATAGCATATTACCTTGCTTCAGTATATCCTCTTGTGTGGCTGATTCCTTAATATATGTGTGGAAAAGCAATTAAATTGAAGTTTATTTCGCTTTCTCTCATTCAAGCTTCAAAATTTTATTGTATACACAAAACAATGCATGTGGATTAACATGGATAGAACTTCAGGGCACATTTTTTCTAACCTATACAACTTGCATTGCATTGAGGGGGGGAAGGGGGGCAGACCAGTCATGAAAGTAATGCTTTTATAAATGGCTTATATAGTCGGTCATAGTTTGTATAATTTATACTAAAGAAAGGTTTCAGGGAATTCATGCAAATTAAGTGCAATATGAATAAAATCAGTTATTTATCTTAAAAACAATTGGTTAGGTTAAAATTTTTGATAATTTTTAAATCCATTTATTTTTTATTATGCCACGTATGATTTTAATAAAATAAAGGATCATAAATTAATCTACACTAATATATGAATTGTATTTGTGTACTTTAAGTTTAAGGTTATTGATAATTTAGGTCTATTAGTTTTTTTTTTTTTTTTTATTCAAAACCTTAAAACTTGAATATAAAGCCTGAAATATTAAATCTTAAATTTGTTATTAATATTATTTTGCATTATAACAGAATGAGACGCAGAAGTATCGTGGGTTTGGCTCATCCAAGCAACTAGCTAAGCAGGCCGCAGCAGAAGCCGCTCTCATAAGTTTTGTAAAACCGCCAGTCAATTCAAACCCTTCGGAAGGCCCAGAGGAGGACAAGACTCCTTGGGCAACACTTGCATCGTTTGCTATCTACAAGCTTTTCAATGACTGGCGTGAGGGTCGAGTGGGCATGTGTCCCCCTCCAGCCCAGCCATATGGTGCTGCCCTGCCACCTGGTAAGCGTATTATAATGGTCACAGTAGGGGTTCAACCCATTCAGTTTATACGTAATGTATGTGTAAACATTTGTTTGTATATGCAATATGTGTGTATAGATATGAGAATATATAATTTGATCATATATATTTGTATTTTGTATCTATGCAGGTGTATATGTTGTTATAGTGTGTATGTATTTGATTTTATATCTGTTTGTATATGTTCTGAATCATGTATACACCTGGATGTATATGAATACAAAGATATATAATCATGAATATTTATACTTCATATCTATTCATATATCCATGTATATGTAAACATGTGCACGTACATATGCATGCACACACACACACACACACACACACACACACACACACACACACACACACACACACACACACACACACACACACACACACACACACACACACACACAAATATACATACACACACACACTAATATACATATACATTCACACAGATGCTTCTATATACATACCCACATACATGCACGTTTATACACATGTACATGTATGTGTACATACACATGTGTATGTATACATGTATGTAAAGATACATGTAGGATTATACATGTATACATGTAGGATTATACATGTATACATACATGTAGGATTATACATGTATGATTATACATGTATACATACATGTAGGATTATACATGTATACATACATGTAGGATTATACATGTATACATACATGTAGGATTATACATGTATACATACATGTAGGATTATACATGTATACATACATGTAGGATTATACATGTATACATACATGTAGGATTATACATGTATACATACATGTAGGATTATACATGTATACATACATGTAGGATTATACATGTATACATACATGTAGGATTATACATGTATACATACATGTAGGATTATACATGTATACATACATGTAGGATTATACATGTATACATACATGTAGGATTATACATGTATACATACATGTAGGATTATACATGTATACATACATGTAGGATTATACATGTATACATACATGTAGGATTATACATGTATACATACATGTAGGATTATACATGTATACATACATGTAGGATTATACATGTATACATACATGTAGGATTATACATGTATACATACATGTAGGATTATACATGTATACATACATGTAGGATTATACATGTATACATACATGTAGGATTATACATGTATACATACATGTAGGATTATACATGTATACATACATGTAGGATTATACATGTATACATACATGTAGGATTATACATGTATACATACATGTAGGATTATACATGTATACATACATGTAGGATTATACATGTATACATACATGTAGGATTATACATGTATACATACATGTAGGATTATACATGTATACATACATGTAGGATTATACATGTATACATACATGTAGGATTATACATGTATACATACATGTAGGATTATACATGTATACATACATGTAGGATTATACATGTATACATACATGTAGGATTATACATGTATACATACATGTAGGATTATACATGTATACATACATGTAGGATTATACATGTATACATACATGTAGGATTATACATGTATACATACATGTAGGATTATACATGTATACATACATGTAGGATTATACATGTATACATACATGTAGGATTATACATGTATACATACATGTAGGATTATACATGTATACATACATGTAGGATTATACATGTATACATACATGTAGGATTATACATGTATACATACATGTAGGATTATACATGTATACATACATGTAGGATTATACATGTATACATACATGTAGGATTATACATGTATACATACATGTAGGATTATACATGTATACATACATGTAGGATTATACATGTATACATACATGTAGGATTATACATGTATACATACATGTAGGATTATACATGTATACATACATGTAGGATTATACATGTATACATACATGTAGGATTATACATGTATACATACATGTAGGATTATACATGTATACATACATGTAGGATTATACATGTATACATACATGTAGGATTATACATGTATACATACATGTAGGATTATACATGTATACATACATGTAGGATTATACATGTATACATACATGTAGGATTATACATGTATACATACATGTAGGATTATACATGTATACATACATGTAGGATTATACATGTATACATACATGTAGGATTATACATGTATACATACATGTAGGATTATACATGTATACATACATGTAGGATTATACATGTATACATACATGTAGGATTATACATGTATACATACATGTAGGATTATACATGTATACATACATGTAGGATTATACATGTATACATACATGTAGGATTATACATGTATACATACATGTAGGATTATACATGTATACATACATGTAGGATTATACATGTATACATACATGTAGGATTATACATGTATACATACATGTAGGATTATACATGTATACATACATGTAGGATTATACATGTATACATACATGTAGGATTATACATGTATACATACATGTAGGATTATACATGTATACATACATGTAGGATTATACATGTATACATACATGTAGGATTATACATGTATACATACATGTAGGATTATACATGTATACATACATGTAGGATTATACATGTATACATACATGTAGGATTATACATGTATACATACATGTAGGATTATACATGTATACATACATGTAGGATTATACATGTATACATACATGTAGGATTATACATGTATACACCTCCCCATCCCCGTCATGTACACTTGAGTCTCTTGTATTCAGACAAGGTCATAGAGAGGATTTTCATGTGAATACTCTATAAAATGGTAGTTTGTTCTGGTTTGCAAAGTAATTTATACATTACCATTAATGAAAAAATCGTACATAGGGATTTGTAAGTAAATATTTTTTTTAAAAATCCAGTCTGATGCAAACCGTAATCTTTCTACTGATAGAATGCCCACTTTCAAAAATTATTAGTATATTTTGCTACATTGTATTTATAGATATTCTTGATAGTGCTAAGATGTTTTGCAAAAATAATGACTTTTTATAATGACAGTGGTTAATGAAAAGATTACTAAATAAACCTAATATTTCAAAGTGTTAAAGCAGATTTTAAATCAGTTGATAACAAAGAAGAAAGTGCAAGAAACCAATTTGTAATTTTGTCTTGATTGCTATTGCTTGCATGGCAGTGTTTTATTAAACTGCCATGTAACACCACCTAAAAAAAAAAAAAAAAAAAAAAAATAATTACTTGAAATAATCCATACACAATGTTTTGCATCACCAGACCCCCCCCCCCCCTTTTTTTTTTTCTTTTTTTTTTTCTTGGTAAATATGCTGTAACATCACATGAAATTTCTTTCTTTTAACATGTTAGACATTGAATAGGAAGCCTTGTTCACAAGGAAATCTTGTATTATGTATATAGATATTACACACACGCACACATGTACATATTTTTACTTATTTTTCATCTATTTGGTAATACTGTGAATGCAACTGGGAATATATTTTGAAGTCCTTAATACAGAGTTATTTTCTTTTGTCATGCCTTTTTCTATTTCCATTTTTTTGTATAGTTGTCATTTAGTGGTTTTATTTGAAATATTGAAATTTTTAAAGCTTTTAAGTTTTTGCAGCTGTCTAGTAATGAATGTGCTATAAAAAATCTGAAGCATGGCATTGCTATTAAGATGTTTTTAGAAAATTGCAAGCATATGCATGGACACGGGTAAATGTTTTGTTTACAATTAATAGTAACCATGTTTTATTTCATGAGATCACCTACTGAAATGTTTTTGTTTATTTTAGAACTAACTGCCTCTGACGCCACAGGTTTCCAAGCTTTCTTGGGTCAGTCTCTTGGAGGAGCAACAGGTATTAAAGAGGATTCGGCTCAAGGAACGACAACTGCATTTACAGAAGCCATTTGTGCCCATCTTGGTACAAGGGCTCTTCTTACACCTGCTGATGCCAAGGTGAGAATCATTGGTCATCACAAGATTTCATCCCCCTCCCCCCATTTTATATAAATGAACAAAGACCCTTGTTTAGGTGTCGTAGAGACAATATCCCTCCCTGTAAGTGATGCAGTCCCCAGAGGATGTGTGAAGCAACTAGTTGATGTAGTTGATCCTTGATAGAAATTTTTCTTTTCATCAGGAAGCAAATTTGGCTTTACAGTCAACAGAGGCTACGAAAGTGCCAAAACCTGCTAAACAGATGCCTGAGAATGCAGCAGCCATGCATCCCGTCATGGTTCTGCATCAGATGAAGCCAGGCCTGCAGTATACTGTAACCCAGGCCACAAAGGAGAACAAACCTTATTTCACAGTTTCTGCTGATATTGATGGGAAGCCATTTACGGGAGTAGGTAAGTTGACCCTATAGCAGACGAGTATAGTAGTACTTGACTGGTTTTTCATGTTGTTATAATTGAAAAAGGTAAAGTAAATTAGCAGAGGTTATGTGATTGACTAGTTTGTATATTCTCAACTGCAGCTGCCTAATCATTTGTTTTCCATTTTCAGGTCATAATGTGAAGAAAGCGAAGTTTATTCTTGCCAAAGAAGCCATTCAAGACTTGTATGGCATTGATTCAACCTTCGAAGCTCCAGCTTAACATGAATGCTCTTTTTTGATGTCTTAAGAAATAATTTTTTTTTGATATTTGCTATTGATTAAAGTTGGAACACTTCGAAAGTCATTGCGTGTGGTTCACTTGCTTCTGCTTGCAGTGATCTCTTACTTTTTGTTATTGAATGTGGTCTAATAACTGCAGGGTCACATTTTGTTCCTCCACACTTTACCAATAGATAATGCTATCTATTTCACAGTTGTCAGTTTAGTTAGATACAACATTATCTGGTTTAGTTTGTGTAACTTTACCACATTACATACAAAAAGAAAATATCTGTTAATGGATATTCTATACCATCTTAATTAAGGAGGGCATTTTAATATTATAGCTGTATGTTAGAATTAACTGTGCATGTAAATGATGGAACTTTACACATTTACTCTGAAGCCAAAAAAATCAAATACATTCTTTACTAATTTGTTTCTGGTATTTTACTATATTGTAGTATACATGTAGTTTGTGTTTACGATCATGTTTCAGAATCTGAAAGAATAAAACTGAAGACGTGAGAAATATTGTTTAAAGATAGACCTGTCATTTTTTTTTATGCATGGCATTTCCAATAACTAGAAATAATAAAATATTGTCCAAAGAAGTGCTTGCATAAAAGTAACTACTGTGTAAGTAATGCTTAGATATACAAGTGCTATGCAAAATAGATTTCCCAGATGAACTAGCTTATGGTTATTAAAAAACATTTAAAACTAAAAGTAAACAATGTAGATGACAGAAGGAATCGCATAACCAAGTAGCCTGTACAGAATAAATCAAACTGAAGGCCTGCATCAAGGATACAAGTTGTGAACAAAGTAGGCCTATGATAATTGGAACCTACCTGATCTTGAAAAAAAAGGATAAAAGGTACAATGTAAGCTCATTAAATACTGAAGGGTTAAAAAAAAAAAAAAAAAAAAAAACTACAATTGTCCCAAAGTGTCCCATGTGCTGAAGAAAAAATATTTTAAATTGTCCAAAAGAATATTCTATGGAAAGCGTCCGAAACTTGCTCTCCCTCTCGCCCGCCATTTTCTCCTGTCCCACTTATTTTTCCTCTCCCTTTCCTATTCAGCTTTGTTGTATAGTAAGTGAATTCTCATTGATCTAGATGTGCACATAGTCCTCTAACATGAGACCAAGAATTTGAACATGAAATAAACCCAAGAAAATATGCTTAACCTTGCCGTATAAAGAAGAATGAAAACGAAGGTGATCAATTCGATGAAACAAATTAAATTGAAGCAGAATTTACGTTTTCGTAAAGAATATGGTAATGGGAAATAAATAGTTTAAAGTCAACATATCACACAAGCATATGCAGATGTTTTTCAGTTGACGTTATTTTTTCACATTTTAAAATGCAGACAATAAGAACAGGATAAAATGAGGAAATCCACCACCCCAATCCCTTGCTTTTACCATGGGAAGCCTTAGGAGACGGAGGCTGAGGACCGATGTTGGGGATCGGCTCTGCCTTGGACCTCAGCCCTCGCCTCAACAAATTTCGCATGGTCTTTTCTTCTCCCTCTTTCCTTTTCCTTCTCTTCATCCCACTTCTAATCGTTTACTCACTTCACCCTTTTCGTTACAATACTTTATCATTGTTATAGTTAGGGTGGGATTTGAGGGCGAAGTGACCTTAGATGTTGACACTACAGAAATTTTCCCTTAAATAAGAAAATGAGGAAATCCGATCACGTTGCTTACTTATTTTCTATTATACTTGGAACTTCTATTTAAATCAGGGATAACACGCTCCAAATTAATTCCTAACATTTCTTCTGAAACTGAACTAATCGCCCTTAAACCTAATTACTACCTTGCCGTAGGGACATCCTTGCAGGATCCTTTGACTACTTTGATTTAATTAATTGTTAATTCCTACTTAAGCCCATTTAGTTACGTTCTCTACCTTCACCCTCTTTGCCCTTTCAATGTCACACTACACTGAACTGATATACTTTTGACGTCTGGCACATTTGATAATGAAATCCCCCCCCCCCCCCCCCCCTCTTTACTCTTTTCACTAATGCACCATTCTATAAGGTTACATGA
>NC_061822.1:38558146-38560646 GCF_019202785.1 Penaeus chinensis | reverse complement strand
GGAGAGAAAGAGGAAGAGGGCGTAAAGGGGAGAAAAGGAGGCGAGGAAGAACAGAGCAATAATGTGATTTTGTGTTGCAGCGATTATACGCATCGCTAATAATTGATGAAGATAATGATAATGATAATGGCGAAAATAACAGTCACAACAACGTTTGTATTGGTAATAAACATGATTGAGAGTGCTGCTGCTGCTGATAATAATAATGATAATGATAATGAAAATGATAATAATAATGATGATAATAATGATACCAGTGCTCATGATCATGATGATAACTGTGATAATGATAATGATATTGCTAATAATTTTGACAAAACTAACAGTGTTAATAATGTCATGATAATAATGATAATAATGTTATAATGATTATAGTGATGATAATATTGATGGTGGTGATGATGATGATGATAATAGAAACGACAATAGAGTGATGATAACGATAATGATAATGACAAAAATTATAATGATAGCAGTGATAATGATAATGCTGATGGTAATGATAATAACTATAATGATAATAATAATTATAATGATAATAATAATGATACTAACAGTAATGATAGTGATACTATCAGTAGTGAAAGTGATAATAATAGTAATAATGATAATAATAATAGTAATGATAATAACAATAATGATAATAATAATAGTAATGATAATAACAATAGTGATAATAATAATAGTAATAATAATGATAATAATAATAATAATAATAATGATAATGATAATGATAATAATGATAATGATAATGATAATAATAATAATAATGATAGTAATAATGGTAATCATACTAATAATAATAATGATAATAATAATAATAGTAAAAATAATAATAATAATAATAATAACGATAATAATAATGATAATAATAATAACAATAATAACAACAATAATAATAATAATAATAATAATGATAACGACAATAGTAATAATAATGCTAATAATAATAATAATAATAATAATAATAATAATAATAATAATAATAATAATAATAACAACAATGCTAATAATAATAATGATACTGATAACAATAATGCTAATAATAATAATCATAATATAACAATAATAATGATGATAATAGTAACAGCAATAATAATAGTAATAATAATAATATTGATAATAATAATAATCATAATAATGATAATGAGAATAATGATGATAATGATGATGATGATAATAATAATAATAATAATAATAATAATAATAATGATAATAATGATATTGATAATAATAATAATAATAATAATAATAATAATAATAATAATAATAATAATAATAATAATAATAATAATAATAATGATAATGATAATAATGATTATAATAATGATTATAATAATAATGATAATAATTACAATGATTAATAATATCATGAAAGTATTCATGATATTGGTAATGATGATAATAATAATGATAATACTGAAAAGGATAATGATAACAATATCAACAACTAATAAACATGATCTCTAGTGGCAATGAGATCGATAATTAAAGATAATAATAACTACAATAAATAAATATATAAATAAAAAAAAATATATATTATATACCCACTGAATTTGCAAAGGAAAGTGAGTCAGAACCCATGTTACACATAAGGAAATTCCGTTAAGTGACTCATTGTTTTCATAATCTTATATATTTTGAACGGAAGGGAGGCGTGGGTTAAAAAAAAAAAAAATACTTTGAAATCAATATGAACATCTTTGAAATTAATGTATGTAAATATTTGGTCAAAAATGTGTAAGAGTTTATATTGTTTAGTATAAGAGTTATAAGCAAGTCCTGAAGTTGGTGAAGAAAATTCAAAATGAACGGAAAGATGACATTGGATAGTAAGGAAAAGCTTGAATTTATTTTTTTAAACCATATCGTTTTTGGGAGTCAGAACATCTAGTTTGGATATTGTAAATTTACATGTGACATATAATGTTCGGGGAGAGAAAGCTTTGCACGAGACATAAATCTTGTTAATAAAGAAAAAGAAATATATATTAATGAATAAAAGAGTAAAGAAATACATAATGTATCAATAACAGAAAATATGTAAAACAAATAGGTAAAAAAAAGATCAATGAATAAAAGAGTAAACAGAGAGATAGACATATATCAATAAGAAATAAAAATAAAAACAAACAGGAAAGGAAAAAAAAAACTTTGGGTTAAGATAGATAAAAAAGACGAAAAGATGAAAGATATGCCATGTAACGGACAATAGCCTGGTTTTATTTATATCTGTCGCTGACTATCTTCAGTAAAATCGCGTGGAACTGATTTTATGATAATTCATGAGAAAACATCTTTTGCATATTATGTCCCCATGGACCAGCCCACAAAATTTACACTAGAAAATAGAAAATATTCGCTTGTTTTTCCCCTTTTTTGTATGCTGCAATAATGATTTGATAGCAGATTCAGATTATTATAGAACACCATAACTTCAATCGCAAAGTAATGAATAAAAACCTTTATTCAATTTCTAGCTTTGACTTCTATCATA
>NC_061822.1:38539248-38541748 GCF_019202785.1 Penaeus chinensis | reverse complement strand
TGTATGTATGTATGTATGTATGTATGTATGTATGTATGTATGTATGCATGTGTATATATCTGAATGTGCACATGTAAATGCACGTTTTGTTCAGAACATTGACTACATGATAATAGTATGCTGAAGAGAGCTACAATATACAATAACTTTGTAATACAAAATTAAGAATATGAAGTCTGCATCTCTTTTTAAAAATTGGATCCGTATCTCGAAGCATGATATGGCATCATGGTACTTTTCTTTCAAACATGGTAACACGCTCTCTGATATGTCATGTCCATCGATGATATTTTTAGTCAATTTACACAACACCCAAATTCTTGGGTCGAACATAAACACAGACAATGCTTTTTTCCCTCGCTAAACACAGCTTCATATTCATAAACAGGGTATCACATCGTACACCCTATAATCTTATTCTTAAACAGGGCGTATTATTTCTAAACACAGCGTAACCATTTTAAACACAAGGCTATAATTTTTAAGGTGCTATTACACGCTGCAGCCTCCCTTTGCCCGTTCATTAGTTCCACTCATTTTCTACAGCCTCGCCATCCCGTTTTCTTTGTTACCTAGTTTCCCACTTTCTCCTTCTTGTTATTCCGTTTTCTTTAGTACCTGGTTTCTTACTTACCCTTCTTGATGTCGGAAATTTTTTACAATATCCCAATTCTTTAGGTTTATGTGATTCCATTTTCTTTTGATAAAGATTTTCCCCAATTTTCTTTGTATGAAAGCATGCTGTTTTCTTTATTCCCTGATTTCGATTGATTTGATTTGCCTTGTGTCATTACATCTGAGTAAGTATATTTCGCTACTTTTCTTCTCTGATTTATGCAATCATATTTCTTTATTACCTGATTCACTGCTGTCTCCATCCCATTTTCTATATTTCTCATTTTTTTCTCTTCCTTTATCCTGTGTCATCCTATTTTCTATAAACCCCGATATCCCATTTTCTCTATCTTGTGTCATCCCATTTTCTTTGACTCCTGCAATTCCGTTTTCTAGAACCCTCATAATCTTCGGATGCGCCAGGCATTATCAACATTACTGGATATTCTACAACTCACACAGAGCGGTGATGATCATATTTGCCGCGATAGTAATCACCGGCGGTCGTGAAATAAGAGTATCGTCAGGTCGTCGAGGTAATAAGAACTTATTGCCCCTTCCCGCGGGCCCCTGCAGCTGGGCGAGCCCTATACCATGTCCTCATCAAAATTAGGCCGGGCCGCTCCAGGAAAATCTCCCTCCCTTTATCAATTTATTTCCCCAAATTCTAACTTGACGCTGGAGTATTAGTGGTGACGACTCGGCGATCAAGCCAGTAACTTACGAGACCACCAGGTCATGACGTATTAACCCTCAGTGATCTCTTGGCCAGTCGCCGAGGCTTATCCCGACGCCTCTCGCAGGCGGGTCGGCGGCCGTGGTAAAGCACGCGGACCTTCGGACAGGAACGTCACATGCATTTGTTCAAGCATATGCACTGTGGTACAAATATATATATATATATATATATATATATATATATGTGTGTGTGTGTGTGTGTGTGTGTGTGTGTGTGTGTGTGTGTGTGTGTGTGTGTGTGTGTTTGCGTACGCACACACGCACACACACAGACTCACACACACACACACACACATACACATATATATATATATATGTATATATATACGCATATATATATGCATATATATGTATGTATATATACACATATATATGTATATACTTATATACTATATACACATATGCATATATATATATATATATATATATATATATATATATATATATGCATATGTATATGTATATATATATATATTTATGTATATATATATATATATATCCGTGAATTTACTAATGTGTGTATATATTTACACACAGACACACACATTGTGTGTGTCTGTGAATGTCTGTGTGTTCTTATGTTTATGTATATAATCGTAGATACATAAACATGCTCAAGTTCACACACACACACACACACACACACACACAAACATACATACACACACACTCAAACGAACATACACATCCAACGATCCATCCATTCACACAAACACACACACACACACACACACACACACACACACACACACACACACACACACACAAACACACACACACACACACACACACACACACACGTACATACAAAACAGACACCCATCCACAGGCACATACACACGCGCTTTTGGCCACAGAGAGCATGCCCATCTTGGCGCATTTGCGAGAGCCGCCCACACCCACCAGTGGTACACAAACAAAAATAAGAACGTGGGGATACAAACATAGACACGTGTACCTGCCGAAAGGAATACCAAAGCCACCACACACACTCGCAGGGGCACACGTATCAAAGGCACAGCCAGTCGCAACAATTGAAAACTTATATCAAATGACACGCACACACGAACGCCTCCGCGCATGCTAATATCCCGACACAAACCCACCGCCATGCAAAATCACATGCATACAAAAGCCCTTGCGTGCG
>NC_061822.1:38529248-38531748 GCF_019202785.1 Penaeus chinensis | reverse complement strand
GTGCAGAGGAACAGGGCGAGGACCCGGCTGCTGCTGGGCGGCAATGGCATGCAGCTGGTGGTTCCTGGTGGGCGGCTGCGCGTCCGGCATGGCGAACTTGAGCTTCTCCCAGAAATGCGTGTCGCCCCACTTCAAATACGTGTTTGTTTTTAGGTAGAGGCGGATGTCGGGGTCCAGATCCCGCTGCGGAACGTCCCCTAATAATATGACGATTAAGCGGCGACGTCTGTCTTTGAGGACCTCGTGGTGAGCCGATCGGAACTCGAAGCGACACCACTCTGATTTTATAAAATTTTCGGATAAAATTAGTATCGTGCGCTTGCTCGTTTCCACTGCGCTGAGGATGGTGTCCGTTATATAGGCACCGACAGGGAAGTCTCTATAATGCAGACACAGTTTGTATGCGGGGCTCCCGCGCTCCAGCTCGGGGGCGAGAATCTGCGTCACGAACACCTCGTCCTTCGAGCTGTAACTCACAAACGCGTCAAAAGCCTTGTCGGTGTCGCCCTCGTACTCGCTCCGGTAGAAGAGTCTGACGCCGTACTTGGCGTACACCCACACCCTCATGCGGTTGCGGTTGCAGAAGACGATGAGGGTGATGGTGAGGAGCACGGCGAAGGCCCCGAGCGTGATGGTGGGCAGGAACACGTAGTCCAAGTAAGCTTCGTGCCGAATCGTGGTAGTCTCGGTCTCGTTGTTACATGAGGAGTGATTGTAGGTCGAGACCTGAGCCACGACTTCGCTCGACCCGTTGAGAGCGCAGTAGATTTTATCCGCGTCCCTGAGTTTCCTGCCAACGCCCTGGAGCCATGCCTGAATGTCCCTCAGGTTCTCACAATCGCAGGTCCAAGGGTTCTCGCTGATGTGAAGGGAATGGAGATTATGGTTTTTAGTGAACATGTTCACAGGAAATGTTTTCAGGCGGTTATTGTCTAGCCTCAGTACCCTAAGCGAGGCGAGAGTCAGGAATGTTGTATTTTGTATGAAAAACAATTCATTATCATGTAAATACAATTCACGTAAAAGGGTAAGATGTTCAAACTCATAACCCTTAAGTTCCTTGATTGAATTCTTATGAAGGTAGAGTGTTTCTAATAATTTCAGTCCGTTGAAGGTCCTGTTGTGTATGACTTCGACGCCGCTGTCATTCAGATAAAGAACTCTCATGTTCTTTCGCCCGATGAACGTGTGGCTGGAGAGGGATGAGAGCGCGTTACCGTCCAGGTACACCTCGGAGGAGTCCATCGGAATCCTCTCCGGCACGGATCCGTAGCCCGCGCGGGAGCAGTCGACGATGTTGGCCGCCCAGGAGTTGTCGTGGAAGCAGGTGCAGTTGGCAGGGCACGTCATCTCGCAGTCGCAGGCGTCGAAGTCGCAGCACTTACAGCGGGTGAAACAGTGCGAGTCGTACTCACAAAGGAACTGCAGCTTCTTGGCATCCAGCAGAGGGATGGTGCCCTTGTTGTTCATCAGGCGACACTCGATGGAGTCGAGGTCGATCACCGTCAGGCGCTGGTGTGGCTGGTCATAACTGTTGATCGTCTGCAGCCACTCCATCGTGCAGTCGCACTCGAAGGGGTTCCCGCCCAGGTAGAACTCGGGCAGGTCACGAGAAGGATCCATTTGGGAAAGCCTGAGCGCTGTCTGATCGAGATTTCGTATCTTATTTGCATATAGATCCACTTTTGTAAGATTATTATTACTGAAGAAAGCGAAAGGCTGCACGCTTTCTATAAGATTGTTGTTCAGGAAAATTATTTCAACACTATCGGGAAATGAACTTGCACTGATGTCGGATAACCTGTTAAAACTAGCGTCAATGATTTTTAAATGCGGCTCACCTTCCATTTCATAATGATTACCAAGTTCATTAATGTTATTTGACCGTAGATCTAAATATTGTAAACCTCTTGGTATAAATGCATAATCAAACATTTCAAGATGATTTTTAGACAAATTAAGCCACTGAAGGTTTGGCAGGTTTGAAAAAAGTCCTTTAACATTTGTCAAAATATTGTCATCTAATCTGATAGCTTCAATATGTATGTTGTTATCTAAAGCTCCGTTCTCTACAGTGAAAATCCTGTTGCTTGACAGATCAAGCACTTGCAGAGACGGGAGGTTTGTAAACACACTTTTCGTGACGTTTTCTATGTCGTTTGCAGCAAGTCTTAGAACACTAAGGTGAGGAAGGTCCGGGAAGGACTTGTTGCTTATGACACTTACATGGTTGCCGCTCAGGTCGAGGATCCTGAGGGAGGCGAGGCTCTTCACCACTTTGGGAACATCCTGCAGGTGGTTGTGGCTCAGTTGGAGCTCCTGAAGCCCCGTGGAGTTGGCAAGGGCCTCGCTGTCGATGCTAAACACTTCGTTTCCGTCGAGTTTTAACACCTGCAGGCCAATAAGGCCGCCGAAAGTCTTGTCACTGATCACTTTGACGCGGTTGTCCGACAACACGAGCGTGTGGAGTCGGAAGAGTCCACTGAAAGTATTGTCAGAA
>NC_061822.1:38516748-38521748 GCF_019202785.1 Penaeus chinensis | reverse complement strand
ATAGCTTCATTTCCATAATCAACCCCATTCGAATACACTAAGAATAAAATCCTCCTTTTCCTCCTGAACCAAAGGGGAATCACTCCCACTGGTTAAGAGTCCTCTTCACACGCCCTTTTTCTGTCTCTTACCTTTCCTATAGTTTTGAGAAGTAGGAAAGTACAAAACAACAGTACTGGGTAAATATCCCTTTTCATTAATATATTACTATATATATTGAAGTTTTCCAAGCAGTCCACATTTTATGAAATGAATGTTTCGTAAACTTTATGTCTCTTATCAACATATGTTCTACTATAACTTTTGATTGCTCATGAACTCATTTCCCTCCCTTCTTTCTTCTGAGTACAGCCCGCATCATAAAAAAAATCCTAAGGTATCCCATTGTCTATGCCAAACACCTTGTATCTGATCTGTAGCATCGTCGGCTAAGATGATCTTACGAATTATATTTTCCGGAAGATATCTGCGCTGAACCTACAATGTTTTTTTAAGCCTCTTTTACACAATATTCACAGGCCATTGCTACCCTGCCTCTGTAAGTCCAGTTTCCATTACATTACATTTCCATGTTAATGTGGCCACTCTTTAACATTTCCACAACACCACGGCATAATAGCTGGGCGGCTATACACTTGTTCACCCCGAAAAGAAATTGATAATATCGATACTATTTCGACTGTCATTCTTACTCCGATGATAATAATAATAATGATAAGAAAAAGAATAACAATAATAATGATAATGATCATTTCAGTTATAATGATAATAATAATGTTAACAATAATAATGAGTACAATCGTTATAAGAAAATAATGGTAGCAATGATAATGAGAATAGTAATGATAATAATAATAATAATATTAATAGCAATGATAAAAAAGATAAAAGTGATAGTAATGATAATATTGTTTTCAGTATCATTATCACTATTGTTATCATTATCATTGTTATTACCATTATCGCTGTTATCATTGATTATATTATGACTATAACTGTACTGATATTGATATAGTATTCATTACGACTGTTATTTTCATCATCATTTGTCTTATCATCATGTTGTCATTTGCACTACCATTATTACTAATATCTTTAACTTTCATGGACATTATTATCATTGATGTCATTATTGACAGCGATATCTTTATTTATGTTAGTATTATTATCACCATGATGATATTACCATTATCAGAATTGTTCTTATGTTATAATTATATTACCGTTATCAGCCATATTTAGCACTGTCAATACTATTAACCGCATCTTTGTTATAAATATCACGACTACCACTATCATCATCATTATTATCAAATCTTGCAAAATCATCATTCTAATGATCAACAATCAATACCTAATTAATAATACCCACTATTTAATCAATAAATAGAATCGAGGTTCTAAACCCAACACAGGTGATAAGCCCATCACCGGCGCCAGCAAACGACAAACGACTTTAATGAGCGGGATAACAAGGGTCATTTTTCACGGCGATTGACCACGGAACAGAATGGGCGTCGATTGCATTCTCTTGAGGCTGCAGTGTTGATCAAGTGCTTGCTTTAGCTTGACATTACGAGATCGTAATTCTCAGATTATGATATCATAATTCTGAAGGTAACGAGATGAGAGAGAGAGAGTTTTGTCTTTAAGTCTGTAATGAAAGAAATGTGATGTGGATTTAGGACGCCACACAGGTCGCGTTGCGGGTATGAAGGGATTTTCTTTTTCGGATCCGTCTTTTTCTTCTTCTGTGTCTGCTATTTCTTTTTCTTTTTTCGTTTTCCCGTTTTTCTCTTTCTTCTTTAGTTTCCACTTTTCTTGTAATCAGCTTCATATTTGCTTTTTCTATTTCTTTTCTTTTCCTCCTTCCCCTCTCTTTATTAAAATCTTTATTTTTTCTTCCTCATCCCTCTCCTCCTCATCATCATCACCGTCTCCTGTTTCTTCTTTCTTTTTTTCGCCTATTTCTTCTACTTCCTCCTCCTCTTCTTCACCGTCGCATCTAACTAAAATATTGATTAATTTGTGTGTGTGTGTGGAGGTTGGTAAGTTAAGCATGATGATGACAGCTTTTATATATCCGATTCAGTTGATTAATCACAGACGGCGATTTATTACCATCATCATCACAATCGACCCCAACGAAATTTATAATCACCGAAGAGAGATAATACCATTTCCATCATTCTTTTCGTTATCCTACCTTTGCAACCCAACGACACTTACGGAACGCGCTCTAGGAATGGTTACTCCATCAGGCTTTCACCCTCTTATGATACCCGCACACTGGAGCGAAGATAACGAAGACGATTAGGCGAGAGAAGAATTAGGTCAGTAGAAGACATGAGGATGATATGAGATGATGAGAACTCTGAGGCCGTTTATTGTTGATGGATGATTTGATTTCATCTCCTGAATCATAATCATTATAGGGTTACATTTGTAACTTGGTTTTGTGTTGTTGTGGCTGAGATGATAATGGAGATGGATGGTGATGATGGTAATGATAATGATAGTACGAGTGATAATGAATAATGATGATAATAAGATCAACAGTATTAATGATAATGATCGTACGAAAAATAATGATAATAACAATAATAATAACAACAACAACAACAACAACAACAATAATGATAATAATAATAACAGTAAAAATTGTAATAGTGATAATTATGATAGTAATAAAAATAATAGTAATAATGATAATAACAATGATAATAATAATGATTATAATAATGATAACAATGATAATAATAATAATGATGATGATAATAATAGTTATAATGATAGTAATGATAATAATGATGATGATAATAATAATAATAATAATAATAATGATAATAATAATGATGATGATAATAATAATAATAATAATAATGATAATAATAATGATGATGATAATAATAATGGCAATACTGATTGCAATGATAATCATAATAATTGAAATTGTTATTATTATTTTTGTTGGTTTGAATTGTCTTCTTCTTCTTAATATTACCATTATTATTATTATTATTATTATTATTATTATTATTATCAATATCATTATTACTATTATATTAGCGTTATTAATACTATTGTTACCATTATCATTACCATCATTATTATTATCATTATCAACATTATTATCATCAATATCATCGCTATTATTATTACTGCAGTTGTTGTTGTTGTTCTTCTTATTATTATTACAACTACTACTAATATTATTATTATTATTATTACTACTACTAATATTATTATTATTATTATCATTTTATTGTTATTACTATTACTGTTATTATTATCATCATTAGCGTTATCTTTATTTTTGTTCTTGTTATTATTATGATCATTATTATAATGAGTATTATCATTATTATTATTATCATTATCATTATTATTATGAATATTATCATTATTATTATTATCATTATCATTATCATTACAATTTTTATTGTAACCATCATTGCTATTTATCATTACTACTACTATTATTATTATTATTATTATTATTATTATTATTATTATTATTATTATTATTATTATTATGGTGATGATGACGATGATGATGCTTATCATTATCATTATTAGTATTAATATTATCATTACTATCCAAACCAATATTATTATTACTACTACCACTATCATTATTGTTATCATTATCACCATTATTATTATCATTATTATTATTATCATTATTATTATTATTATTATTATTATTATTATTATTATTATTATTATCAGCATCATCATTGTAATTATAATTGTTATTATTATTATTATTATTATTATTATTATTATTATCATTATTATTATTATTGTTATCATTATTATTATTATTATTGTCATTATCAGTATTATGATAACTATGATGGTGATGATGATAAGTATCATTTCATATTCGTTATCATTTTAAAAATCAGATTCGAGTGTTAGCAACGTTGCATATAAAAAAACTGTCAAAAATAAAGTTCCTAATTAAAAAAGATGGCTATCATTTTTACTCATTTAAAAGTCGTTTTAAGATTAAATCTACTGTAATACATAGCACGAATATTGGTCATACAACAGTGGAAGAGATTTATTTATCACTATCCGGCTTCAAGGATGGTTGATATATATATAGACACACACACACACACACACACACACACACACACACACACACACACACACACACACACGTATGTATATACCCCCCCCCCCCCACACACATATATATATATATATATATATATATACACACACACATATGTATATATTTATTTATTTATAATGATAAAAGTCATATTGATAATAATAACGATAATGATAATACTTGTAATATTATTAATAACTGTTGCGATGATAATTACAACTTCTACTCCTAGGATGATGATGACCATATTTCATAGCAAGACAAACATATCTAATACAATCATTAACTTCCTTATCGCATGTACACTCCCCCCCCCCCCCTCTCTCATGTAATTACTGCTGCATTCACCTTGACGATAAGCCCTTTTAGTCATGCTACAATATCCAACTCTACTCGACGAGCTTGACATAATCATAGCAATAAAAGCTATAAACAGGTTGACAGCGACAGCAGAGATAATTAAAACATCAGTCCGGATAATCAGGTTCATCGGTGATAATCTATTCCTTGGCCCCACGAAGTTTTAATTAAAGAAAAATCTCTCCACGGCGAGGGAAGGAGTCGACAGGTGTAAGTCGAGCTGGCAGGTAAGGCGCCCTCCTCGCATGCGCTACGTTTACGTTCGACATCGACAGGTGTAGGCGACTTGTTAAAAGAACTCGCTAGTAAATATCGGTTGGATAAACATGCAGACTCGAGGCATCAGGAGTGATATCAACCGACAAGGATTCGTGATTGAAGAGGTTTTGCATAATAAGAAGGTAGGTGCGGATGATAGCCTAGTGTGGTAGCTGTCGCGGGGGTGACGTCCAGACCGCACACAGTTGCCAGATACCGACCATACCACACATATCATCTTCTCGGGATGGTGTGA
>NC_061822.1:38437368-38447368 GCF_019202785.1 Penaeus chinensis | reverse complement strand
GGCATGTTATCTTGGGTCATGATTAGATCTTTCTGAAGTGGATTTGGTTGGGGAGATCTCAGAAACAAAGTTTTTCTTCTAAGAAAAGGGAAGTGGAGATAGACATCTGTGGGGTAGAAGAAGAGGTAGGTGGTGAAGGTGTGGTAGGAAAGGGGGTGGAAAGTTTAGATTGTTTGTTACTGGCAGAGAGTGAGGAGGGAGAGAAGTAGTTGTCAAGGCAGTGGTAGAGACTGGGTGTCTATATTTATAATTTAAAGAGAATTTGATTGGAATTTGCAAGCATGAAAGCTTTCATGAAATAAATTTTGTGTATAATGATGTTTTCTTCTCTTACTTTACTGTAGTTTTTATATAAAAAAAAATCAATGTTGGTTGTTATTACTGTTACTGATGTATTGTACATACATCAGTAACATAGGAATTGTGCCAATTCCTATGTTGAATCATCATAATCATGCTTTGTATTTAACTATAAAATCCTTGATCTACCTCATGCATATTTTGTCTTTTTCCACCAGCTATTGCTCACTCTATTCTGGTGATTTAGCTATGCCAGTAGCATTTTCTCCATTTCCACCAGCCATTGTTCTGATGTTTTATCTATATCAGTAGCAAGTTCATCAAAATTAAGAAACTACATTGCTTATACCGATTTAAAGCCATCAAAAGATCCTTTTCATGAAGTGATAGCCACTCATCTTTAACCCAATGCAACCGAGGAAAATTAATAAAAAATGGGGAAAATGTTGTGCTCATTTTCTATATTTTTGTGAAATGTCTCTGCACATAAATGTCTCTGCACATAGATGGCTCTGCTAGTGCTTAGCCACAAAGGAGTCAATTAGTAGACCAAAATAAGATAACGTAAAATACTTTTGTAAATCAAAGAAAAGGGTAAACACGCTAGGCAGGCAGTGCTCTTAATTGGCTCATTGGTGACTTAGTACAAGTGTAGACATCTATGTGTAAACACAATCAAACAAGTACTCCCAGTGGGCATAGCATGTACGTACATGTCATGCCCGTTGGCATTGGGTTAAGAGAGAGACAGAGAGACAGAGAAAGTGACAGAGAGAGAGAGAGACAGAGAGAGAGAAAGAGAGAGAGATAGATAGAGAGAGAGGCACACAGACAGACATGGACGCAAACAAACATTACTTCACTTTAGCTCTCTGTTTTCTTGGCAGAATACTTTCCATTCTGGTAGGAAAATAAAAATCACTGATAAATCACAGAGATTTTATGATACTGAAAGACGTCAGAATAGAACACACTGACTACACTGATTTATAAAAATTGACAATAATAGAATATTATGTCAGACTGTTCAGGCTCAGTTGGTATTTTGATGCAAATGAGAACAAGTCGCATCAAATTTTTTTAATGTATTGAACTTTCCTAATAACATAATACTTAAATTACAATTTGACTTTTAAATATTTTTTGTCACTATTATATTACTAGGTAAGCAAGCAATAAATATGCTGTACATGAACTATAAAATACAATTCAGATAATGACACTTGTTATGAAAAGTAATATAAAAATAATAGGCCTCTATTAATTAAAATATATATCCATAAACAACCAAGCCGACAAACTATGATCGTATTTATGCATATAGATATCATATATTGTACAATTCCCATGCAGTAAGAATTAAGCAGTTCAATACATTTAACTGTCTCATGGAAATTCATCCACAGAATAAAGTTGCAATGTAGTAACATGAAACAGTTTTCTCACCAATAGATTCCTTAACCATGTTACGCAAAACAATACACTAACTACATCCCACTAAGCCAAAGCATTCTGATAGGGACTGGAAATCTTTGGATAAGCCTCATCATGGTAATCTATTCCTTTTATAATGTAAAAAATGTTATATATACTATGCAATGTACATCAGACGGATTCAACATTTTGCACTATGACTACACCTTGAGACTTCGAGGGCAGTATGAACTACCTTACTACCTTCTTAACTGAGTATGATGATAATAGGAAGAGAAGCCTCTACTGGACATCAATATATATGGCTCTGTCATGGTTTATCATTCTGAATATCTACTTGCAGCTTTCTTGGGTAAATGATGGACCATAAGCTTAGAGAACATGTGGATTTAGAGTTAAGTTTTCTTTTAACGAGGCTTTGTTCTGCATATAAAGTAATTAAAAACAAGATAACTAATAATTTAGTGAATTATATTTCTCAAGTCTGCTATTTTAACAGACTACATATTCATAGAAATTCAAGATTTGATTCTTATTTACTTATTTCTTTCAAATTTGACACCTGAAAGGAATTTCACACTGCCCTTCTGAAGTAGTATATACTACAAGTGCAAATAAATCACCAGATTTTTTCCTCATAGATGGTAACTACATACTGTGAGCATCTAAATATTCAAACTAGATATCCTTTACCTCAAAAAAGAAAAGTAAAAAAAAAAAAAAAAAAAAAATATATATATATATGTATGTATATATATAATATATACAATATATATATGCATATATATATATATATATATATATATATATATATATATATATATATATATATATATATAACATATACAATATGTATATATAATATGTATATATGTATATATATATCTATGTATGTATGTATGTATCTATATACATATATACATACATACACACATATATACATACATATATATATATATATATATATATATATATATAAAAATATACACACAAATACATATAAAACAAAAAGGGCTATGGAAAAAGAATGATCATCACAATCATTTTTTAAAGTATGCTAAAGTATAATTCACAATGGCAGTATCTTTATGATAATCTTGTCCCTGTATTCCTACTAGCCTGAGGGTTATGGATGGGACTGCGTGACCAATTTGAGGAAAACATGGACCAATTTCCTAAAAAATATATGTATGTATTTCCCCCCCATAGAAATTGCCTACACTGCCAAAATTTGACTTTGATTTGGTTTTAAAAGGTGATTACTGAAGAAGAGACAGATATAAGCTTATAGAATGAAAAAATAAGACTGAATAGCACTAGATTCTCAATTATATATGCTTTACATCTCATATAGGAAATACATCAATTTACCAGTTCTTTGTCTAAAGTGTTGGTTTGCACATCTTCACCTAACTGCTGATTAGGGTGTAGCTGTGAAGTTGCATTTAGCTACACTATGGATCTCCAGCAATGTCTATATAATGACAGAGACTGTGGATTAGCACTAAAGTTAACACTGGTTGTTATTATTCATGCCCATACCTATGGAAACCTAGTGTCTAACAGTAATATATACAAAAATTGTTATGCTCTGCACCGAAAACAGGAAAGAAAGAAAGAGAGACCAAGTTGGAGAGAGGAAGACAAGAGATGGAAGGAAAGAAAATGTAGCAAATTCAGATAATTTTCTTTAACTTAAGTTCATCTGCACATTGACCTTCTTCAATTTACAAATGGATCAAGACCAACAAAGTTTGTAAAAAAAAAAAAGTATTTACACCAAAATAAAATTCTAAACTGAGGAACATTATTTCTAAAGGGATGGAAAATATATACACTGCATATTATACACTGTCTTATTGAAACTTGTTGGCCTAGCATGATGACCCAAGGAAACATAAACCTCTATTCTGCTACAGACTGTTGTCCTACAGCCAAGGATTACATGCCAAAGGAATCCCTTAAAGACAACTATGACCAGATATTGGGTCCAGTTGCAGCTGAAACCAATGATGCACCAATTCACTTTTTAAAGTTACGTTTTGAGGGTAAACTGGCAAGGAATGGTAAGGAGCAATGGTGAAGTGGAGGGGGGTCTTACATGACCTTTATAGGCAAAAGCAGTGTGATTTAAGAACTCAGTGTTACGACTTATGAACAGCCTTGTGGTGCACCCTAAGTGAATGGTATGAAAAACATGAAGAGGCACTCCACTTTTTAATCTATATAGTTATTAATTATAATAAAAACAAAATAATAACAATGACAGGACTGATATCAATGATAATTATTACCATTCCCAAGCTGATCCTTAAATTCCATACAGCATTTTGAATCCAACAAAGTTTACATGGTTAATTACAGGAAGTATGATTAAAAAACAGTACTCATGGATAAATGCAAAAAGTAGGTATTGGACAGATAATGAAATAAAATGCATACTGGACAAAGGACAACACTTCTCAAAACTCTTGGAATTACTTTCTTTATTTCAGTTGTCCTCTCCCTTGCAGGGTTGACACTTCTGCCACTAAATACCTTAAAATAAGGTAAGTATTTTAACAAACTTTTTCTAATCATATTTCTAAAACAATGCTTATTAAGCCAGGAACTATAAATCATCTATTAGCACTGGTTTAATCAAAACATCAATATCACCTGCATAAGTACACCAGCCACTGTCCACGAAATGCACCAAGACAAATAATTCTAAAACTGCTTAACTGATATGCATCTAGTTATCTGATGGATAATGGATGATCCTTCGATAAAGATACAATTATTGTCCTATTATGGTCTCTGTTAATTGCATAATTCCTCTGTTTGAGCTTATAATCATAGTCAATGGATTTTTTTTCAATTTCAAAATAGAAAACAAGAAGGAAACAAGAAGAAAAATATGCACCTTTCTAATATGATGGGTGCTGGAAAATGCCAAGTATGTACCATAATGTGTACATTCATAACAGATAATCACTGGAACAGAATATAATGTTATAGCACATCCATATCAAAACTCATATGACTGCAGACATTAAAATCAATCCAACTACAAGACTCTGTGTACAAAAAATGCATTACAATACCCAACAAGTATCATAATCAAATATGACATCCCAGAGGAAAAGTCTGCTTCCTTCATATATTTGATATATAAATAAAAGATGAGTTAATGGAGAGCAAAGTAAATTCCTGTTTGTTTTACATACACCTATATAATAATCCAGAAATATAAATATTGCAAATACGCCAGTTAAAATTAAGTATAAAATGAGTCTTTCACTGAAATGTTATGGACCTTATTTTCAGTGTTTGTCATATTTTCTTCAAGTGGCATTTATTATGCTAACTTCTGCACCAGACTTTGTAACATTTGTATTTGCACATATTCATTGCTTGTTTCTGCTTGTGCATGATCTAAAACAAAGATGATTCCTAGAGCACAAATGCACGCACATACACACATGCACAAACACACCTATACCCACCCATCTAACCACACCCACACACGCACACATGTATAGACGCATCACACAAAAATGCAGAAACACTCACTAACTCGTTCTCCTCGACCATGAACATATTTGATGAATATATAAAATGAATATATATGAGGTAATGAATGTGAATAAGTGTGTCTTTTGTGCATCAGTTCAGCAAGCCAGACTAACTGATCTTATTTTTTCTAATTGAGCACCATCAGCTAAAAATCAAAACAAGTTGTTGATCTAGCAAACTACTGAAAATGATGACGTCACTTACACTTGTACAGCATACAATCATTCAGTAGTTTAAGACAAACCAAAAACATAATATAATCTTATGAAGAAAAAAAGTGGGAGGGAGTTGTTATCAAACTGCCATTTTTTAATGAACATCTACTGTAATTTCTATAATAATAGGCTTTCAAATCCAACAACAGTTCTTAGTTTATCTTTCAATTCATTTCAGAGATGAGACATTGAATTATTTTGGCTTTCACATACATCAAAAGCCTTCTGGTACCGATGATCTGAATAAATTATGCTTTAACAAGTATATGGAAGGAGAAGGAATGAAAAGAAAATATAATACTTCAATATTTCTGTAAGTAAATAAATGCCCCTTTCATATTCCAATAAAACTTTGATAATAAAGTATTTAACACCAAGCATACCCTATATAAAATACTATTACTACATATACTACCAGTACTATGAAATGTCAAAAAAATAAGGAAAGAAAATAATTTGTTGTTCAACTGGCATTCAACTTCTGTTACTGCTGAAAAAGTATGTGTGTGTGTGTGTGTATGTATATATATATAAATAAATATATAGATATAAATATATATCTATATATATATATATATATATATATATATATATATATATATATATATATATATATATATATATGTATATATGCATTCATTTACTTGTGACAATGAAAATGTCCTTTCCACAAACCCATACCTAGCTCACACTTCAAAATTCTCTCTTCATATCCCAATAGCATCCAGACACTGTTCATAGTAATAACAGTTAACCTTGATTGCACTCACAAGTATCAATAAACATTTACAAAAAAATGTTGCAATTATTACATTTTAAAGAGTCAAAGGCCAAACCATATTTAATACTTGAAATCTCCAAGAAAAATCTCATGAAAAAGTTAGATAAACTTACAGCACCAATCCCCTTTGAAAAGAAGAATATGTAACAATGACAATTTAAAAAGGTGTCACATACATAAGTTTCTAATAATATGAAATTAACACTTTAACCACTTATTCTCACCGGTGTCTTTCAAACACACTTTTCTTATCTTCTGAAAAAAGTAAAAGAAAATGTTCCTTCCCTTACATGTCTACCACCTTGTAACTATCTTATTTCTAAATATGAACAATTAGTTACCTCTAGCACTGATGTCACTATAAAACATTCACATTCATCTTCCTATATTAATGACAACTCGTTGAAATCAATTACGAACAAACACTGCCAAAGGGCTTCCATCTACCTTTGTGGTTGCTGCTGTCCCAAAGCAATTACTTCAATAGAAATCAAATTATTCATTAGCCACAAGCTAATGGCAAAGAAAATCTTAAGAACACGATTAAGTAGAATAACATGCCTGAAGCACACGAGAGTGAACTGCTGTAACTTGTAATCTACCCTCCTTGAAACCAAACATGTAAATAAGATTTCTGTACAAATATATCTTTTTTCTAAACTAACCTACTGGATATATATATACTTCATGGAATATGGTAAGAAAAAGTGGACATCAGAAAAGGTTAAATTAACTATACATATGAAGATTTGGCACAAGATGCTTTCCCTCTGACTATAATGGTTCAAATTTCTCCAATCTGAGGGCTTCTGCATCAGTTTTTATCTTAATTGAAAATCATCTGCAAAAATTACCGATGCACATAACAATAGTTCTACTTCTATGACCCTATACAAATCCCCCAATTTCTGAACTTTTACAAAGCAGAAGTACCTCATCCTTTGTGCAAATGTCAAACATTTCAAATTTTCTTAGTATGCACTATAACAAAAACAAGTTTTTTTCAATATATATATATATGTATATATATATATGTATATATATATATATATGTATATATATGTATATATATATATTAGTATATATATGTATATATATGTATATATATGTATATATGTGCGTATAAATATGTACATATACATATATATATATATATATATATATATATATATATATATATATATATATATATATATATATAATATATGTATATATAGATATATATATAATATATATATACACATATATATAGGTATATGTATGTATATGTATATATATATATATATATATATATATATATATATATATATATATATATATATATATACATATATACACACATATATATACATATATATACATATACATACATATAAATACACATACATATATATACATATACATACATATAAATACACATACATAGATATATATGCATACACCATCTGTCTAACTGAGTGTCCAGGGCAATGATGTGAAACAAAACCCTAGCTGTTATATCTCAGCTGAAAAAATCTGACCAAGAGAAATTGACTCTCTAGCAACTTGATTCATCTCCTGTTCACCCATACAGCATGAGACAATTGGAGCAGTCAATTTTAGCACTTTCTTTACATTTAGAAGGAAGATAGAAGGTAATTCCCCCTTACTGCAAAACATTTAAAGAGAGTATATCACTTGCTACTGGCAGGGGTTCATCTAATATGACAAACAACTTTTCCCTGTAATACTATAACTGCTACACTTTGTGGAGATTAACACCAATATGATGTACAATTTCACATTTTTGAAGACCCAAGTATGAAGCATCTCTCTCTCTCTCTCTCTCTCTCTCTCTCTCTCTCTCTCTCTCTCTCTCTCTCTCTCTCTCTCTCTCTCTCTCTCTCTCTCTCTCTCTCTCTCTCTCTCTCTCTCTCTCTCTCTCTCTCTCTCTCTCTCCCCCCCCCCCAAACCTCTTATATACATGTCAATCAATCATGCCTAATAAGACACTACCCCAAATGTCTAACTCTGTTATGGTGTAGGAGTCATGAGTAAAGTTGCTCTCTAAACAATTTTGGCAATTGACATACAGATGGGGTGTTATTTCACATACAAAGATTGACCCTGTACACTATATGTAGCATATACATATAGTTATAAATAAGTATATAATACACGTGTGTGTGTGTGTGTGTGTGTGTGTGTATGTGTGTGTGTGTGTGTGTGTGTGTGTGTGTGTGTGTGTGTGTGTGTGTGTGTGTGTGTGTGTGTGTGTGTGTGTGTGTGTTATAAAAACACTGTTCCACTAGAAACTTGAACTACTGGATCAGACTGTAAAACCTGTTGGTTGCAGCATTACCAACCAGCAAGAGGGTCAGTTTCCAGGGTGACATATTCTCTTGGGAAGTATCCCATCTGAAAAAAAGGAAAGTATATTCAAACTTTGAGGTAATCAAGGCAATCTGCACTATCTACATCTGGTAAACATACACACATTGTCCACTGTGATTTTGTTTTACTAAATTAGCTTATACACAGATGGTTCTAAAAGCACTTAGTCACCAAGGAGTCGCTAAGCCTATGTGCCCTGAAAAAGGTTCATCTATATTAATCTTATAAATGTTAATAGTGTTATACTAATAATCATAATAATAATAATGATTATTATTATCATAATAAAAAAGAAAAACAACAATAATAATGACAATGAGACTATAAAAAAAGACAACATTAATAATAATAACAGTAAGACTACAACTCTAATAATTATCATAATAAACATAATAATAATATCAACAATAACATATCATTATAATGATTGTAATAACACTATTAATAACAAATATAAAAATAATAATAATAATAACCATCATAATCAACAAAACAGTACAAAAAGAGAAAAACAACAATAATGATGATGATACTAATAGTCAATAATAACAAGAATAACAATATTGATATTATAAGTAAAAAAGATAAATAAATAACAATAACAAGAATAACAACCATAGTAACAAAAATAAAACTAACGACAACAATAATAACAATAACAAGAACAACAACAACAAGAAAAATAATAATAATAATAATAACAGCAATAAGCAAGAAGAAGAAGAAAACAAAATTACATAATGTAAGTAGTCTACTCAATGAAAGCAGTCTATTACCAACTAGATACAGAATAACAAATGAAATATAAAAACTTTATAAACTGGCAAAACGGCTAATATACATAAAAATAAAAAGAGCTCACAGCACGGCAAAGAGGAAGCAAGGACTCTTGATACTTTGCACTAGTCCTTGCATGGTTTGGGCCTACAAGCCACACACGCAAAAGAGTTCCCACTTAAATAAGCCTTTTGTCCCAATTCTGACTTTGGGGCACATGAATTAAATGGGTTAATAACTAACAATAATAATAACATTAACAATAATAATAACATTAACAATAATAATAATGATAATAATAATGATAATGATAATAATAATAATAATAATAATCATAATTATTATAATAATACCAATAATAATTACAAAAATAATATCAATAATAATACAACTGAAATAATAGTAATAATGATAATAATGACAATACTAAAAATAATAATATTAATAACAATATAATAATATTAATAATAATAATAATAACAATAATAACAATTATGATAATAAAATAAAATGATGATGAAGATAATGATAGTAATAGTAATAGTAATAGTAATAGTAATAA
>NC_061822.1:38412368-38414868 GCF_019202785.1 Penaeus chinensis | reverse complement strand
TTAGCACAATATTCTCCATAAACTAAAAGCTTTTCCTGGTTATCAAGGAAGACTTGAGACACACTGTAGGCATGGGGGTTGTTTTGTGCTTTCTTAAGACCTTGATGTAAAATTCTATGAATCTTGGCTAATTCCTAAAGAAAAAAGACAAAGCATTGCATTTAATTGGGAAAAAATCCTTTAATAAAAAAAAATATATATAGTGAGCTTTATGAATATGAAAAAGGTGTATTAACATAAATGCTATATACCAGTCTCAACATTCAATAATACAAGGGAAAAATATATATTCATATAAAACATATATTCATACTTAGCTGTAAGATTGTTTACACTTACTGTCAAACCTTACTTAGCATTATATATAATTACATGAACATGGTTTACCACAGTAAGATGCCAGAATATTTTTTTATAGGAATATAAGAGAGATGTTGAAGTAAGAAGTTTTTTTTTGTGATGCATGACTCACTATTTTTCTAAAAGACTGAATAAATTGTAACATAACAAAATAAAAATAAATCATTGTATGTGTGAGTATCTAAAATGTTCTTCTGTACTAATAAAAAATATTTTCATTCCTAACTAAAATGTGAAAACAAATGCCGACTACAGGATATATTCACAGAAAAACTGGTTATAGCTATTACCGTACTTTAAAACATAAAACTTCTTTTGGGAGGAAAATCAATGTGTCAATGATCTCAAGAAAATAACTAAATAGCAAATCATCTTGCATTACCGGTATTTTTGAAAAAATTTTCACAATCTGACTTTCTTCAATGAGTTCTCTAAGCGGTCTGAGGAACTTATTTGTGAGCATCTCGAGCGCTTCGACGTAATTGTTCTCGGTCTCTATGAGCTCCTGCAGGCAAAGGTCCCGTTTCTCCCTCGGTAAGTCTCTGGCCAGTTCCTGAAAATGTGGTGATGCTTTAGTTTTCTGGAGTGCGATGGACAAAAAACTCAATTTTTTTTTTTTTTTTTTTTTTTTATGAATAACTAAAAAAGGTCATCTAAAAAAGTATAAATAAAATAAATAAATTAAAACAAACACAATCTACTTCTTTCTAAAGACTAACTTTGAAAGATGATCACTCTTTTAACATGGTGTACAATATGGCAAAGAAGAATTACAGGAAAAAAATATGAGGTTATATAAAAGTATCAAAATATAGGAAAAAGTTAAGTTCAGAGGTCATTTAATGGGATTAGCTGGATCTCCTCAAATTTGAATATTTTTTTGGTATAACTTTCAAACTCACAACTTTTAATGCCTGTCTAAAAAGACCATCACAGCTTCGTGTTATGGGAATTTCAAACCTAGAAAGAAGAAGTTCGTCATAATTTGATAAGAAAATCAATCACCATGGAATGTCCATTTTATTGTTTTTTGTTTTTTTTTTCTAACTTCAATTTTCTACTAGTGTGTCAATAAATAAAAACTAATTTGTTTCGCTTTTTACTGAAAGAAGTATAAACTTGTATACTAGTTTTAAAAAATTCTTGAAAATCAAGAATGTACACATCCTAGAAACAGTAATTCTTAAATAATTATGTTGCAAATTATGCCTTCAGTGACTAATCAAAGAAATAAAAAGTACAAGAAAGTACAAGTGATAGATAATAAGAGTTTCTTCTCAAATTTTCTATCAAACAATTCTGGTGCAAGCTATGAATTAAATCTATATTTGATCAATCCAATTATTTGACATCATTCTTTGCCATACAAAATATACCACATTTTGAGAGAGAGAGAGAAAAAAACTTATGATGAAAGAATGTCATGAAACAATTATATCATCCATAATCAGTTAATTCACATCCCTAGCATTAATTACAGAAAAAAAAACAATAAAAACCACAATAAACAGCATCGAGCAATTCTTAGCAATGAAACATTCCGGTATAATCATGATGCCAATGACAATAAGCACTTACCATGTCCAGAAAGCAGACTTGACTTTCACAGTTGCAAGGCAAATGAACAGGCTCACTGAAGCTAACTACACAAACGTAACTACTGTACATGACATAGAAGCTCTCGAAAATAAAAGAGAAGGGAAAAATAACCGGGTAAAAAGAGCACAAAAGAGCAGAAGCCAGTAACTTTATTCATCATTATAAAGGTGCTGTACTAGGCAGAGGCAATATATGCTGAAGAATTTTGAATTAATATATATGCAAACTTACTTCGACTAACTCAGAATAATAGGGCTCAAAGTCCATGGGAGTGTTGTAAATGTTTTCCTCCCGCTAAAAAGACATGCATATTAGTCTTGATAAATCAGGGAAAATATAAGTGTGTTAGCAGGACTGCCTATTTGAATTAAAGAAAAAAGGGGGATAAAAAACTTTCTAGTCCAAACAGCATTCCAAGATATTCAGCACACCAAAGAAATCATAGTATTACTACTACTTATGACAAGTGCAAGATTTATGAGGATAATGATAATGACCATAATAAGCATTCCTGATATCAGTTCTAGGGAATACAAATATT
>NC_061822.1:38402368-38407368 GCF_019202785.1 Penaeus chinensis | reverse complement strand
GAGGCCATTCCCCGCAGACACAGTTGGAGTGTTTGGAGCTTCTACATTGTGGCTGGTCAGTGAAAGTCGGTGTCAATATTCAGAGATATTAACGAGATGAAGAGATTATTGAATATGAGGGACAAGACAATACCTAAAAATATGACAAACATTTGAAGCAGTAATTCTAGAAGACATAATTTTCTATTCTCAAATAATACCCATATCCTACAAGGTCTGCCACTGTATATGCTGCAAGGAAGTCTATTACAATATTAACATAATATGACACATACACAAAATATCTATCTATCTAAATTATTTGATTAAACAATACTGATTTCACTTTCACATGATATGACACTGAGTAAAAATTCATAAGAAGGTGAATATCATGTTTGGATGCTTTCTTGACTCAGAAAGGATTAACTCAAAGGTTCTAAGACAAAAATACATGCCATGTCCACTGTGATTTTAAATTATTAATTTTGTTTACACATAAATAGCTCCACTAGTACTTAGTTACCAAAAAGTCAAATGCTAGGCCTACCTGCCTCACCTGTTTACCCTTTTCTTTAATTTTCAGAGATTCTTATTCATTTTGATTGCTATTAGTATTGTTAATAACATTACCATAATCATAATATCATTGATATTAATAGCATTTATAAAAATCATGAAAACTCAAGACACTGGGAATTTAGGTGAGTTCATCTAAGCCTTTTAACTGGCTCCTTTGCTGATGGAGCACCACTTGTGGAAACATCATTGCAAACAAAATTCAGACGACAGAAGTACAGTGAACAGTGCATGTACCTCCTTGCAATGGGTCAAATAATTTTTGAATAACAGCCTATTCCATATATTTCTCCATATATTTCCTTTTATTAACAACATCGAGCTAATCCCTCTCTCTTTTCATTCAAACAATGGAAAGGTCAGATACTGTGCACACTAACATTAAAAACAATCACATCCATAAATGTTCAAGTAATTCAGAATTCACTTGGATGCTGATGTATACTTGTGATAATCTTATCATGACTTTTACTGCCATTTTTTAAAAGTCACTAAATAATTATGATATTCAAAATGTTATTATTTTTTTTTTCTATGGCTTTGTAATTTATGTTACAATCTTTTAAATGCATTGTTTCACTAATAAGAAATCACAGACTAATCAAACATAAATCCTTATCTGTCTATTAAGCTTCAAGCTCATTAAATAATGTAATTCTCAATTAAATATTCATGCATAATGTTTATACAAACTTAGATATTTTATTTTCATTAGTAAGTTTAAAGAATAAATGTAAATAAAAAAATCCTGTCAAATAAGTTTTCATGCATACTCTCCACATTTACCTATTAGTGGCAAACATGGCCTCAGGTATCCACACACACATTTTTCTAAATTATAGCAAGAAGTGCTACTTTTCACATTCCAAAAAAGTTGTGAACACCTTTCTTGTATTCTGTTATTTTGTGGGGGGTCATGAGAAGCACTGATGATCAGAAACACCTTTTTCAAAGGTTAAAATGTCCAATCACTTTATCACTTAGCTCTTGTTATCTTTCTTATGAATCATGAAATTTTGATATTCAAATATCTACAGAACAGGTAATCTAAGCAATTTAATGACTTACAAATATCAAGACAGAAAGCTTTTTTTTAACATTCAAGTGAATGTGATAAATTTAAAATGCCTAATTTTTTTGTGTGAAATTTACCCATTTATTTGAAAAATAAAAATAGCCTGATGTGCCATGAAAAATGGCAGGTTGATTCCAATTACAGACAGGCAAATCATTCCAGTAAATATGATAGATATTTTTTGTTCAGAACTCAAGGAAGGAATATATCAAGATATCAACTTAACTTTTCTTGCACCTATTGAGTAGAAATCTGTACCAATGTTCTATCATCATCAAATTAAATTTACCCAGTCTCTACTCTAATCTCATTTCATCCCAACATTTACTCTTCCATCATTATCAATCTCAAGTTTCACCTTTATCCATACTTCAAGTCTATACCAATAACCTACCATTAACCTGCCTCTGCCTCTGATCACCTACCCTGACCATTGGGCCTAGGTCATTCCAATTATAAATTTTCATCATGACCTATCGGTGACCTAGTTTGGTTGGGAAATAATAAAATATAAAGACACAATGGCCTTTTTTGTTACTCTCCTGTGCATACAAGTAAATGCACATCACTTGGCACACGCACCTAATGAAATAATTTTATGAATTTTCAAGGTTAAATTTCGCTGAAATCATGTTTTTTTTTTTCTTTGCTTATAACTTTGCAGATACTTGTATGATTTTCCTAATTTATGTTGCATTTTGTATTGTAGAAAGTACACTATTTTTGGTATCAATCAAATTATTTTGTTTTTTGTATAAATTTTGAATACTGAAACAGGATTTCTTTTCTTAAAAACGCAAATTTGAATTTTGGAACTAATAAAAGGAATAATAAAATCATTATTAAAACTGAATTTCTCAATATATATATTTTTTTGGTGCCAAACATGATTTTTTTTTTTTTTTCACCAAATGAAACCAAACTCAAACATAAAACATCTCTTTAATAATAACAACCAGAATTTTTTTTTTTAAAAGTCCAATACTGAGGGTAACCCAGATAACATGGTGACAGCCCCCTTACGTCTGCTCATAATCTACCCTAAATATCTACTCATGGCTTCAAATCTACTCTTAGCCTACCCCCCTCTACCCCCGAACATTCCCAAACCCTGATAAACTGATCCTGCATCATAGGCAACTCACACATAAATTTTAACACAATTCATTGGTAACTTTTTGTGTAATCTTGGTGATAAAGCAAGTCACCAATAATAAATAATCATGCTTTTAGAAACCTCACCTGAAGAATGCCATCTTTAACAATCTAACCATAACTAACCGTGTGTTTTAGACGCTTACAACCCTAAGTCTCATAATCAACTGAATTTGACATATGACCCAAAGTAAAAGTTAAATTATAGATGAATAAAAAAACAAATGAATCTCAATGTGGTTATCAATGTGATAAGTTGAATAATTCAATATTTTCTTCCAAGTTAAAAAAGGACCCTGAAAAATATTTAACTCATAATAAGTTTAGCAATTTGTAAAAATGATCCTAAAATGCATTTCATTTGTAATAAGATTAAAAACTTTAATATATTACTTACTTCTCTATGTCTTTGACCAGGGTATCATATATGGCCTCATCATATCTTCCATTAACAAGTGGAAATCCTCTGAAAAACAAAAAATGCATTTGTACAACTGATTCAATAAAACCTTTACCAGTGTTATGGTTTATTCCCCTTAATGACTGAATTCTTAAGAGGACCATATACCCAGAAAATGGGTGGTGATTTACCTGATGTTTGGGGGATTCACTAAATACAGGGCCATAGTATTTTACTAATTTGGTATATCACAAACTACTAATTACAATTCTTCAATCCGCATTTTTTAAAATCAAAATAGACCAGATTCATACAACTCTAAAGGTCTGTTTTATATATACATATACATACATACATATATCTATATATATATATATATATATATATATATATATATATATATATATATATATAACAGAAATCAGGAACTACGCAATAAATGATGAAAAGTTCTCAAAAGAATGCAGAGTATACAATTTATTTACTGCTGAGTGCATGTGTTATGTCCATGCAACAGCCCTACCTGTACATGAAACTTTCTTTATTAAAAGAAAAAGATGACTTCAAATCACTTACTCCACTTGCAGCTGCTGAGCCTTTGGGGTTTTGCTAAGTTTGGAGAGAGTTGATAAAACCTGTTGAATAAAAAAAGAATATAAAAATCTTACACACAAAAAAATATGATTTTTTTTTCAAGTTTAATCTACTATAGTGTACCTGAGAGTGGGATGGTGGGAGAGTAAAAGAAAAGAGAGAGAGAGAAAAAAAGAGAGAGTGAGAAAAGAAAGAGAGAGAGGGTACGAGTTGTAACAGCAATGATATACTGCAGGGGTACAAGTGTAAAGAATAAGACTTTTCTACTTCCAAGCAGATTCTTACCTTTCCAAAGTCAGTGAGCTCAAAGAGCATTTGTGGTTCAAAAAGGTCATCTTTGTGGAGGCCAAACTTCTCACATGTACTCAGAAAGATGCTGATGTTTTTCATACACAAAAACTGTGGAAAAAATATATGTGGTTTAATCCCAATTTGAGATAACTTTTCATTAAATACCGGTATAAGGATACTCACTTTTCAAATAAATGGTTTATATCATAAATCCATAGTGAATGTAGCTGTGGAGAATGAACTGCTAGACATGATTACTCTTACAATGCACATTCATTTTCTTTCAAAAAGTTCAGCAAAAAAGGATAGCAAAGAGGTCTTTCTTGAGACCCTGGCTTTCACCAAAATGTAAACAATGTTAAATCATTTGTATCACATATCTCTTTTCTGCTTGCCAGCCAGATGGATGTCCTAAAACAATTCAAACTTTACTATATGGAGAGTTTTGAGTGCAGTTTCGAGGGCAGTTTTGCTCCTCATCCATCATGCTTAATAAAAGATTTTTGGAATGAGTAAAAAATACACTGCCTAGTATCACTGACGAAACAAAGTCCCTTACATGACTCATTTGTCTTGAGAGTTTGATGGGCTTCACTAGATTAATAGATACAACAGGATTTATGCTTTCATGATGTATTCCATCATATTCAACCCTTCCAATGGGAATTTTCTTGCCACATATGAGCTCATTACGTCTTCCCATAAAAGGATGATGGAAAAAATTATAGATAAAAAACTTAGGGAATTGAATACTGATTTAAATCAATTAATCTGAAGATGTATTACCACTTCATATAAACTGGAAACATTATACAGTGAAAATCTGCATATTATCATATTGTATTCATAAAGCCCTTTGGAAAACACAAAACATTTACGTTGACTTTTAAATGAACATTTTTAGCAGCAAAATGATGCTGTCTAATT
>NC_061822.1:38377368-38379868 GCF_019202785.1 Penaeus chinensis | reverse complement strand
TTTGGATGTTTGGTACCGTTTGGCACCATAAGGCACCATCTGACACCATCGTTTTACACCGCTTGAACTTGTTGGGCACCGTTTGGAATAGTTTTATATTGTCTTAAACTTGAAAACATCTGACACATCCTAACAGTGTCTTGTACCATTTGACATCGTATGACATCGTATGACACCATTTGGCACCATCTGGCACATCAGATGCCACAGAGAGATAGATCAGGCAGACCAGCACTAGATACTCAGTCAGTATACTTTGCATCTGATTAGCAATTTTCTTTAGTGTATTAACTCCGCTTAAGAAGTCTTTATTGAGGCAATGTATCACAATAACGAATGTTAATAACAGTGAATTATTCATAATATACGGTCTTATCATTACACAATGTTTATCATGACATTAACCCTAGGCCAGTGTCATTTAACTCTAGTACATTTCTTCCAAGAAAAAGGGAAAAAAAAAATTATTTGATATGTAACGTGGGCCGAGGCTTATGTTACAGACAGTTATCAAAAATGAGTTATAATAAGTTATTAGTTCTATAATTGTCCTTCGTAAAGATTATCTATTAAATTATTGTATATTCTGTATATTGTTTATTGTTTGTTGCATTTATTGTTGCATGCTAAACTTGTCATTGTGTTATGCGAGAGTGGTTAAAGTCAGAAAGAAGTGGATGTATAAATCAATACACATTTATATCTGAATAACCACAGGGTATTGAAGATTCTGTAATGATTAGTATAGTGGTGATACTGTTAGAATAATGACATCAATGGTAAAACCAATGATGCAGGTGATGCAGGATAATCTGATTACTATCAATATCCATCGTACTGTAACCGATGTTGACCTGAGTGGTGATACAAAAATATATATAGTCTTTCGTACAATTCATTCATGATAAAAATGATACCAGCTACAGTGGTGATAAGGTTATTAAGAGTACTGGTTGTCATTGTATCTAGTATTGAGGGCATTTCCTATTTGATATAGTTCTCATAATGAAACTGTTAATACAAAATGATTGACGTAATGACTGCTGTAATGGTATTGTACACAGTGTATGCTGACGGTGCAGAAAGTACTGTGGCACTGGTAATGATAATAATAGTGCCACAGAATATTCGTTACCAAATAAGATGTTGAAACTGCTAATTTCTTTATATCGATTAATGATAACAGTGATAAGATACCGATATAACAGAAACTGGAAGCCTTTGTGCATGGACTATACCTAACAGAAAAAATGACACACAATATTGAACGTAAAACAACATGACAGTAGTGTATAAGGAACGAAAAGCGATCAATATGGGCGTGATCCAAACCGAGAAATTACCCCCCCCCCCTCTCCCCTCTCCCTCTCGCAGTTGGAATCATCCCATCCCCCCGCACATGCGGAACCCCCCCTACCCCTCGCAGCTGGAATAGCCCCCTCCCCTTCGACCCTTCCCCACCCCCTCCCCCTGCTCAGAGCGTTGTTGAGGGGGCGGGGGTGGGGGGTTGCTGGCCGGGGGTAGGGATAGAGGTGGTGGAGGGGAGGTTGACAGGTGAGAAAGGCAGGTAAGTGAAGTGTTTACCCCGGAGACCTTTCCCGGTGGACTTATTGTGTAAGCGAAGAGCCGCTTTCTCTCGTTCAAACAGGGGGTTCCACGTGCGCCCGTGATAAAGTGGCCCGTGAATGGTTTGCGTTTTGTCAAGTTTCGTGCTGAAAGGCTTCCATGCGAAACAGCGAAGGAAAGGAGCGGGAACCTTGCAATTTTGCCCAAGCGTGCCGTTCCCTCTTCGTCTCTTCTCTGTTTTTACTTGCGTTTCTCTCTTGCTCTTATTCTTTTCCTTCACCCGCTCTCCCTCTCCTCTCTCAACCTCCATGAGAACAAAAGATACACCTATTTCACCACAAATGAACAGAAACTACGCACACCCATTCATCATGTTAGTTCAGCTCCCCGTCATAACCAGAAACGACCCAAATAGTGCACAGCAACGGATAGCCATGTCATTACAAGGGTCCCGAGAGGGTAGTCATCGGCGCCGAGAACACAAACAAAGGAAGTTGGCGCCATGGCTCATTGGTGTCCCCGCTCCCCCCTCCCTCGTTCCCTACCCCCCCTCCTCCCCTCTTTGTCCTTCCTCTCCCCTCTTACCCACCCCTTTACACCCCTCTTTCCCCTCTCCCCTCTTCCGCCCACCTTGCCCCTATACATATAACTTTCGCAATTAGCTATATTTAGGTCAACGAGCTACCCCCTCTTGTGGTTCTAACGAACCTCAAATAAGGACAGTTGGAAAAAGAATGCTCGAGAAGTAGATAGATGATAGAAAACAAAGAGAAAGAGGCGGAGGAAGTACGACATGACATCCTGGCTCCAGACACAAGCAATTTAAAAGTCACACTTTGAACCTGCTTTGATCGGGATCACTAAACGATACCTATCCCAGCTTTGCGTGTCTGAACTCCGTAGCAGGAGAATGGCGCTCAGCACCGAAGGTTTT
>NC_061822.1:38362368-38364868 GCF_019202785.1 Penaeus chinensis | reverse complement strand
TTTACACACACACATACAGACATTTACTTACACATACGCCATATAAACACACACAAACAAGCATATACACACACATTAACACACACACACAAACAAGCATATACACACACATTAACACACACACACACACACACACACACACACACACACACACGCACACACACACACACACCCTCCACACTCACACAAATACACTCATATTAATCATCATCATAATGAATGATATTTATCAATATCATGAGCGTAAAACTCTTTAATTTTCGTGGTTTCAATTGGCTATCTGTCTATTGCAATTATAATCAACATCATCAATCTAACATGTTTTCTGGTCCACTCTTTCGTTAATTTTGCCATAATTATCTTCTTTTCTCTCTCTACTGTTGACATTTTTGCCGTCATATATTTTTTCATTACTATATTTACTTTTACGTTTATTAGTGATGCCAGTGTTATTATTGGCCGTATCAATATTTCTATCGAATTATCAGTATTAGCCTCGTTAGTGTTGTTAATGTTCTTAGTATTACTAACACATTTTTCTTCCTCACTTCTGTTATAGATTTTATCATGTTTACCATTCTTCTTCTCTTCCTGTTTCTCCTCCTCCTAATGATAATAATGATAGTGAAAATAGAAGTGATGATAGCGATAGTGATGATGATAGTAACAATAGTGAACATAATAATTTTGATAATTACAATAATAACTATAGAACTTACTAAAATAATGATTAACATTTTTGAGATTATCAATATTATCATCATTATCATTACTATTTTTATCATAATTATCAGTCATTATTGTTATTGTTATCATTATTACTTATATCATTATTATTATAATTCCCATCATTAGTGTTATTATTATCATTACTATTATTATTATTATCATTAGTGTTATTATCATCAGTATAATTACAATACTATCATTACTAGCATTATCATATCATTATTAATATTATAATTATTATCATTATCATCATTATTATAATTATTATTATTATTTTCATCATTATTATTATCATTAATAGTATTATCATTGGTGTTGTTATTATCATTATCATTATCATCATCAGTACCATTATCATTTATAATTATTACTATCATTATCATTGTTATTATATTATTATTATTATTATTATTATCAGTATTATTATCATCATTATCATTATTGTTATTATTATTTGTTTTTCTTATAATTTTTATTATCATTTTTATTATCATTATTATTATTATCATTATCATTATTATCAATATTATAATCATTTTACATTATTAATATTCTTATTCTCACTACTGTTATTATGCTAATAATAATAATTAATATTATCATAATTGATATCATTATTATTATTATTATTATCATTATTATTATAATCAATATCAAAATCATTATCATTATTATTATTATTATCACTATTATTATAGTTGTTACTATTATTATTATTATCATTATCAATTATCATCATTATCATTATCAATTATCATCATTATCATTATCATTAGCATCATTATTATTACTGTTTTTCTTATTATTGCTATTATCATATTAATATTATTATTATTATTATCATTATCATCATCATTATCATTATCAGTGTTATTGTTATTATTACTATTATTATCATTATAATTATTACTATTATTATTATTATTATTATTTTTATCATTAGTATCATTGTTATTTTAATTATCATAATTATTATTAATCTTATTGTTATGATGATTATAGTAATAATTACAATATCATTATTAATAGCATCATTATCATCATCAATATTACGATTTCTATTAACATCATTATTATCATTAACAGTAATATTCCTACTTTACCTTTGTTTATCCCATCGTCTCCCTAAAGCCCAGTCCATTTTCATATTAATCCTTTTCCCTGTGCTTTATCTTTTCTCTCTCCTATCTCCCCAATTTCGTTTTCTTGCCTACTTTCCCATCAGTCCTCCTCTTCCTCCCTCCTCTTATTCCGAATTCGTTATGTCTCTTGTTATTATTTTTAATCGCTGTTTTTCCCTTTCTACTATTTTTCTTGTCTCTCTCCTTCTCCTCACGGTCCTGCCTTCACCCCTTTCTTTTTCGCTTAGCTCCTCTATCTCTTCTTTCCTTTTTCTTTCATTTTTGTGAGCTATTTCCAAGCCTCCGTTGCTTTCTCTCCTCCCTCTTCCGCGCCCTGTGTGGCACTTTCATTCATTATTCATTTTCTTTCTTTCTCTCTTTCTCCTTCTCTGCTGTCTGTCTGTCTCTCTCTTTCTCTCTTTCTCTGTCTCTCTCTCTTTATTTCTCTGTCTCTCTGTCTCTCACTCTCTCTCCCCCCTCTCTCTCTCTCTCTGACTCTGACTTTCCCTCTCTCTGACTCTGACTCTCTCTCTCTCTCTCTCTCTCTCTCTCTCTCTCTCTCTCTCTCTCTCTCTCTCTCTCTCTCTCTCACACACACTTTTTCACTTTCTTTTTTTCAATTTCTCTCTCCGCTCTCTTTCCCTCTCCTC
>NC_061822.1:38334382-38336882 GCF_019202785.1 Penaeus chinensis | reverse complement strand
TTTGCTCCTCTCCACCCCCTCCTCCTTCTTCCTCCACATCTCCTTCCTCTCCTCCTCCTCCTCCTTTCCTTCCTCTTCCTCCACTTCATCTTCCTCCTCCACCTTGTCCATTCTCCTCCTATACTTCCTCCTCCTCTTCCTCCACTTATTCCTACTCCACTACCTCCTCCTCCTCCTCTTCCTTCCACTCTTCAACCTCCTCTTTCTTCTCTTCCTTCCACTTTTCAACCTCTTCCTCCTCCTCTTCCTTCCACTCTTCAACCTCCTCCTCCTCCTCCTCTTTCTTACTCTCTTCAACCTCCTCCTCCTCTTCCTTCCACCCTTCAACCTCCTCCTCCTCCTCCTCTTTCTTCCTCTCTTCAACCTCCTCCTCCTCTTCCTTCCACTCTTCAACCTCCTCCTCCTCCTCCTCTTTCTTCCACTCTTCAACCTCCTCCTCCTCTTCCTTCCACTCTTCAACCTCCTCCTCCTCCTCCTCTTTCTTCCTCTCTTCAACCTCCTCCTCCTCTTCCTTCCACTCTTCAACCTCCTCCTCCTCCTCCTCTTTCTTCCACTCTTCAACCTCCTCCTCCTCTTCCTTCCACTCTTCAACCTCCTCCTCCTCCTCCTCTTTCTTCCTCTCTTCAACCTCCTCCTCCTCTTCCTTCCACTCTTCAACCTCCTCCTCCTCCTCCTCTTTCTTACTCTCTTCAACCTCCTCCTCCTCTTCCTTCCACTCTTCAACCTCCTCCTCCTCCTCCTCTTTCTTCCACTCTTCAACCTCCTCCTCCTCTTCCTTCCACTCTTCAACCTCCTCCCCCTCCTCCTCTTTCTTCCACTCTTCAACCTCCTCCTCCTCTTCCTTCCACTCTTCAACCTCCTCCTCCTCCTCCTCTTTCTTCCTCTCTTCAACCTCCTCCTCCTCTTCCTTCCACTCTTCAACCTCCTCCTCCTCCTCCTCTTTCTTACTCTCTTCAACCTCCTCCTCCTCTTCCTTCCACTCTTCAACCTCCTCCTCCTCCTCCTCTTTCTTCCACTCTTCAACCTCCTCCTCCTCTTCCTTCCACTCTTCAACCTCCTCCTCCTCCTCCTCTTTCTTCCACTCTTCAACCTCCTCCTCCTCTTCCTTCCACTCTTCAACCTCCTCCTCCTCCTCCTCTTTCTTCCTCTCTTCAACCTCCTCCTCCTCTTCCTTCCACTCTTCAACCTCCTCCTCCTCCTCCTCTTTCTTCCACTCTTCAACCTCCTCCTCCTCCTCCTTCCACTTTTCAACCTCTTCTATCTCCACTTCCACTTCCTTCTTTCCTTGCCCCTCCTCCTCTGGTCTTCTCCCTTTCCGCTGTCCTTTTTCCCCTGTTTTTCCTCATTCTGCGAATTTGTTCACATCCTCTTCGATATTTTGAGCTGAACAATTTTTTAAAGTGATTTTCGGGGATAATGACTTATTCGCATCAACTGTTTAATTTGTGTTTCCATCACTGAAAAAAAAGAAAAAAATATATATATATATATCAAGTAGAATTTTTTTTTTTCTATTTTCACGAACAGAAGAAAAAAAGTGCAGAAAACGTTTTATATCAATTATAAATTTTGAAAATATGTCAAACTAATGATTTGATTATTGCAAAACTGAACGCCGAATTATATACATTTATTTTTTTCCAAATTAGTGGTATCATGCTTTGCTAAATACGGTTTCTAGAATTGATAAACATGATAATGACAGTGATATTTATAACGGTGATGATGATGATAATAGTGATGATAGAAATGGTTATAATAAGGATGATCATCACAATAATGATATTGATAAAATAATGATAATAATAGTGATAATAATGATAATGCTAACAATAATAATAATAATTACAAAGCAACAACAATAATAATAATAATTACAAAGCAACAACAACAGTAATAATAATGATAATGATGATAATAACAAAAATGAAATAATAATAATAATGATAATTATAAAAGATAATAACAATACTGATAATGATGATGATGGTAAAACAAAAATAATAATAGCAGTAGTAGTAGTTAGTAGTAATAATAATGACATTGATAATAATAATGCTAACAATGATAGTGATTATAATAACAATAGTCATAATAATTATACTGATGATGATGATGATAATGATAACAACAATAACAATAATAATAATGATAACATTGATGACATTGTTATTAGTAGTAATGACAGTAGACTACCAATAATAGGGATGATACTGAAAACATAAATGATAATAATGATGATGATAATGACAATAATAATAATAATAATAATGATACTAATAATGATAATAATAATAATAATAATTAGAATAATGTTAATGATGATCATTTGAATAATGCTAGCAAAGATGCTAAGATTATGGTGATCATAATAAAGTTAACGGTAATAATAGTAATGACGATAATAATAGTAAAATTATAGTAATGGTATTGATAACAATTCTGAAAATGGAATTGTATCCCATATCTTAAACAAAAAATTCATCTTATATGTGGTTTA
>NC_061822.1:38316882-38329382 GCF_019202785.1 Penaeus chinensis | reverse complement strand
CAATGACCAAAAGAGCATAGAAATCAAATAACACATACGTACACAAACATATAAACCCAAAATATACGGATCAAAGCTCAAAATCCCGCTTCACCCAAACGCAAAAAATAATGAAAAACAAACAAACAAACAAAAAACACCACGATCAAAAAAACATGCAAATACAAACACGAACAATCGAGCTAAATGAAAACAGGTGACCAAATAGATAAACTCCATCTCCGTTCGCAAACTAGAAGAGCATAAAGCTGACACCTCGCCATTGTGAACAGGCACAGGCAGCGACACCTGACACTTCGGCTCGTGTATTATATCATGCACGCATGCACATGCATAAGTGGCGAGACACATTCATGAATTACAGACAGGTGTAGGTATCACGGAAATGCAGGCATGTGCACTCTGGAAGACTTAGCTGACATACTAGTGTACGCACGTACAGACACACATCCTGACACACATAAGCGTCTGCACTTGTACATTCCCTACAGTTCACCCAGCCAATAGTGCAAATTATATATAAAAAAGAAAAAATAAGTTTCTCTCTTTCCAAACAAACTTATTCTCTAAGAAAGAAAAAAAATTACCAAGCGACATGCAACATGCTATAGTATGCAACGGCCAAGTCTCTCGTTACACACAGGTGAGCACAGTGCCACATAAGGTGCCACCATCGACCCGGCAACAGAGTCAACTTTGCTCTTTATGCCCCCCCCTCCCCCCCTTCCTCTCCTCTCTCTTTCCTCCCCCCCCTCCTCCCCCCCCCCCCCTCCTCTCGGTATTGCCTCTAACCTCTCGAGTTACACATGGCTTTAATTCGAGGGAGACCTGTTCTTAGGAGGTGTTGCCCTTTTCTAATGAGGGGGGGGGAGGGGGGATTCTGAAAGAGCTTTTTTTCTTTTGTTTCCTTCCTTCTTTCTATCCCTGTTTTTTTTTTTTTTTCGCTTTTTGCCTCTTTTTTTTGGCATCTTCCCTCTTGCTCTCATTTCGTGTTCTCTCTTTCTAGCTGATTCTATTCCTTTCTCTCTCTCTCTCTCTGTCTTCTTTCTTCCCTTCCTCCCAACCTCTCTCCCCATTTTCAATTTTCTACGATCTTCTTATTTTCCTGCCTCTTCCTGTCTTTCCTTTCTTCCCGATCTCTCCCTCCCATCCTTTTCTCTCTCTTTTTCTCCTTTTCCATTTCTCACTCGTCTCCTTCCCTCCTTCCCTTCTCTCTCTTTTCCCCTCTCTTCGTCCTACACCTGCCCGTCTTCCTCTTTTTTTTCCCCTCTCATTTTCCCACTCCTGCCCGACCCCCTCCCTCTCTTCCGTCCACTCTCTCTCTCTCTCTCTCTCTCTCTCTCTCTCTCTCTCTCTCTCTCTCTTCCCCTCTTCCCCCCTCATTCGTCTCGCTTTGGTAAGTCGAGATGTTTTAATTTATCTCCAGCCGAGTCTCGACTTTACGCTCTGCTGCTTTCATCTCGCTGTCATCTTGCAGGTGGTTAAAGAGAGCGTAAATATAGAAGGTGAATTTGGTGAAACATTGCGTGAAGCTAATATGATTCTGTTCGTTGTTATTCTTGTTGCTTTTGTTATTATTGTTGCTGTTGTGGTTGCTTTTTGGACGTATGTTATGGTTATTATAAATGTGAGGCACATTGTTGATTTTTTTTCTCTCTTATCTTGAGGTAGAAGTTTTACGTAAATCATCTTATATTACATTCTTCAACTTGAAATAACTACGTCTACTTATTTCAACGTGATGGAAATAACGTCTGTTAGTCTTCTCGCGTAATTTAGTGAATGCTTCAGTAAATACTGAAAATTAGAAAGAATATTACACTAGGTTTCTGTTTAGGCCTACACACGTGGACACGCACCTTTCCGTCGAAGCTGGGGCTCTAACATGACACACACAAAATAATTTTCCTGTTTTCTCGAAATAAGAATAACGAAAAAAGTAAATGAGAAAAAGGAAAGAAATAAAAAAAATTCTGCGTCTTGTTTCTTTTTACACGTGATACTTATTTTTTTCAAAGTTAGAATGGCGAAAAAGTAAATGAAAAATACTCTTCCTTTTCCGTCTTCTATGCTCAGTATTTATCAATTTTCTCTACTTACTTTTACGGAAATAATGCATTGCCTTTGGTGTTTCATCTTTAAACCTTTGGACTATGAAATTAATCATTTGGCTACGAGTTAAATTAATGACTTATTAATCAATTGTGATGCTGCACGGGTTTTCAGTCCCTAATTTTGAAACCGAATGTGGTACTGAACATAGGCCTATATCTATCCATATACTGTTAGACTAACCCCATTATCATCTTTAGTTCTTATTTTCTTTCATTAACAATATTATTCCCGTTGCTTCTGTTACTATCAGTATTTCCATCTAGGCAACCTAAACCGTACCTACATCCGACGCACATATTCCTTATACCAGTTTCATACACTGGTATAGGCTGAGGATCCTTTAATGAATATGCTGAAAGGAAAACCACCCTGAGTGTGTGTGTGTCTGAAGGGAATGACTTTGACTCTTTCATGAGCACGTACTTGAGCTGCACGATTCATGGGAGCTCGAGTACTCACGACAAGGAGAGAGGGACAAAGGGTGACAGTGGGAGCGAGTGAGTGAGTGAGTGAGAGGGTGGGTGGGAGAGGGAGGGAGCGAGGGAAGGAGGGAGGGAGAGAGAGAGAGAGAGAGAGAGAGAGAGAGAGAGAGAGAGAGAGAGAGAGAGAGAGAGAGAGAGAGAGAGAGAGAGAAAGAGAAAATAAGAGTGAAAAGAGAGAGAGAAAGAAAAAAAGAGAAAGAGAAAGAGAGAGAGAGAAAGAAAGAGAGAGAGAGAGAGAGAGAGAGAGAGAGAGAGAGAGAGAGAGAGAGAGAGAGAGAGAGAGAGAGAGAGAGAGAGAGAGAGGGGGGTGGGGGTGGGGGGAGAAAGAGAGAGGAAGAGAGAGAAAAAGAGTGAAAGAGAGAGGAAGGAAGAGAGTGTCTTTTCGCCATCACGTTTTTTGTATATTCCTGCACGTGTACGAACACATTATCTCTTTTCGCCATATCCATGGCCGCAGCACCGACCACATTTATCGACCCAGTCCACATAAATAGCTCGTTATCTCGCATATCACCTATAATGAAACAGGTGACTCGAAAAAAAACCTTTCGAACTTCATTCCATTATAATTTTTTATACATTTTCATTGTTTTAGATTATTACTATTATTTTACTTTTTTTTTTTGTTTTGTTTTTGTTTTTGTTTTTTTTGGTTAAGAGTTCAATTTCCCGCAGATGAACTTTGCAAGAGTTACCCCTCGACATGCACCCGCCTCGACGTCGCATTTTGGCTCGCGAGTTTAGCCTGTCCCGGGAGATTAAGGGAAACAGTGATGTTGTCTTTGCTGTTGACCTTTTAAAATCACGTGGACAAAAAAATATGAAATGTCTGTTGAAACGCAAATACTGAATTCAGGTTCTGGTGATTTCAGTCAAATGTATATGCAAACATATATACTTAGACACGCGTACATACATGGGATATGCATCCGCACACATATATACATTCACACATGCACGTATATATATCTACTCATGGATGGATATAAAAAACGCATACACAAATATTCCCTAATATCACCTAAACAATTTCAACGTCAGATTGTTAAATACAGATATTGTCTATATTTTATAAATCTCGTTAAAATTAATAATGGCGTTTGGAAAGGATTACGCTCCCATCCTCTCTCTCTCTCTCTCTCTCCCTCTCTCTCTCTCTCTCTCTCTCTCTCTCTCTCTCTCTCTCTCTCTCTCTCATTTTCATTCTTTCTTATTCTAATTCCATCTCTCTTTCTTTATATATATATATATATATATATATATATATATAAATGCTTGTTTATATCATCTTTATTCTTATTTGTGTATATTTTACAAAGAATTATGTACCCAAGATTAATAAGTTTGTGTTATTTGTACACTCACTTGTTAGCGACATGTGCCGTACAATGTACAGTACATGGAAAATATTGACACGTAAACAGTACAAACAAACTCGAATTCCGCCGCTTCGGATGCTCATAAGGAACTTCATTACCTGAAACAGTCTTTGCTGACGGTCCTGATTTGCCTGAATGTCACCGAAGCGGAAAATTCAGACTTCGGCACAAAAGTCGGCTGGGCGTCACTCCATCATCCCGACTCCACAAGCAACCCCCGACTGCTGATGGCTGGAATGAAGTCAGCGAGTCAGCAGAGTGGAAAACCAGCTTACGTTTGGAGTGGAATATCGTGGTTGAGGGTCTGGGAGGGGGGTAGGGGGGGGGGAGGGGGAGGGGAAAGGGGAGGAGGTGGGATGAGGAGTGGAAGGGGTGGGGGAGGAGGGATGAGAGGGATAGAAAGGGGAGGTGGAAGGGAGAGGAGGAGGAATGAGAAGGAGAGGAAAGGTGGGGAGGAGGTGGAGGGAGAGGGAGGTATGGAGGGAGAGATAAGAGAAGAAAAAGGAGGAGGGATGGGGAGGAGAGAAAGGAATGGAGAGGGAGTCAGAGGAAGAGCAGAGGTAGGAAGGACAAGAACTTGGAGAAGGAGGAAGAGGTGGACAGCTACAGGAGAGGAGAAGACAAAGGAGGGTCTTGAAGAGAGAAAGGGGGAGTGAAGGAAAGGGAAGGGAAAGGGAGAAATGGGAGAAAGCGCTGGCAACTGGAGGGAGAGGAAGACAGAAGGGAAGGTGGTACTAACCGTGGGAGGCATAATAAGTGAAATAATGACATATTCTCCATTAGGTGATTATTCTTCATTTATTTTCATTGTTTTATTTTTTATCATTATTCTTATCAGTCATAAATAACAGCAAGAAGTACAGGCTTATCTTTATCGAAAAATGTATAAAAATGACACCTGAGAATAATAAAGACATATTACCTTTCAGGGGGGCCTCATTCCTCCTGCTTCTTCTTCTTCCTCGGTCCGGGAAGCTGATCACCATATTGACACGCAAGGTTATTGATTCCTCTTGTCACGTGAGGGAGAAAGGAGGGAGAAGGCCGGGATGGGGGTGGAGGCGGAAGAAGGAGGGTGGGGGAGACAGGAAGGGATGGGGGAAGGGTGCTGGAGGAAGGAGGAGGGGGTTGGCGAAGGAAAGGAGAGGAAAGGCGAAAGAAATCTCGGAGAAGAACGGGGACGGAGGGTCAGGGTTAAGATTGAGGGCTGAAGAAGAACAGGGTCAGGAAAGGACGAGGAAATGTAGGGGAGGAGAGACCTCTAAGGAACAGCTAGCGAAGAAAAGGAAAAGGGATAGGGCGGATGAGAAATAGGCCGACGATGAGGCTGTGTGTGTGTGTAGGCCATTAGGACGCCCCGGTGAGTCGAAGCTGGACCACGAATCCTGAATGAAACAGGACGTGACCGAAGCTTCGAACCGCGAGTCAGGAGTAGTGGCGTTCATGATATGAGGTAGCGTCCAGGGCTGTGCGAATTGGGATATGAGGCGGAGGCTATGAACGAACTAATGAATGAGGTAGTAAACGTCGGGTAGCATGTGTTGAGAGTTTTATACACCATAGGGGTTGGAGATAGGATGTTTTAATGAAGGAGCAAAGAGGGGCCGTGGTAGCAGAGGAGAGACTGGGAGTGCGAATTATGGCAGTTGTAGCCGCAATTTCGAGAAAGTAACGAGATATAATGCTAATGTTGTAGTCGGATTAATGGGATATTAGTCTAACGTAAACGAGGGCGAATTAGGTTAATGTTTTACGTAAGAGACTGGAATATGACTATATCCGGAGGTGCAGCTTGGATGAAAAAGAAAAAGAATGTTAAAAATAAATATGAAATAATGATAATGAAACAGATATAAAATATAAATATTAATAACGTTAAGAGTCGAGGCTATGTGATACATAAAAAAGAAAATAATATTGTATATAAACAATGCGGATGGAAATATATATCACATAACATAGAAGTAGACGTGATGTAGAAGAGAGACCGTAAATGCAGATGAGACGATGAAGTGGATAAAGAGGAAATCTCATTAACAAGAACAAAGAGAGGCTGGAGGTCGTGGCGGAAGAGAAATTACAGTAGTGGAGAGAGATGTGGATCCATTGCAAGTGGATGTGAAGGAGAGGAAGGTAGAAATGTGGATATATTGTCATTGGATGTGAAAGACAGGAAGAAAGTGTAGAACTGTGGTGAAAAAGAGGAAGAAAAATCCCGTAACAGAGGTAGTAACACACGGGAAGTGGAATGCCAAGAGTGGATAGTGTTGTTACAGGAAGAGGCCGAAGAAGAACAAAATAAAAAGTAGAAATAGGAACACGTGGGAAGTGGAGTTCAGGAAGTGGATAGAAGTGGAGCTTTTACGAGTGGCCAAGACATGTGGAAAAGAAAACCAAAGCAGAGACAGAACACGTGGGGAGTTGAATTTAAAAAGTGGATAGCGATGTGGAGCCGCTGCAAGTGGACGTGACACAAGCAAGGGAGAAGAAGAAAAAGACCAAAGAGAGAGAGAGAGAGAGAGAGAGAGAGAGAGAGAGAGAGAGAGAGAGAGAGAGAAAGAATGAGAAAGAGAAAGAGAACAAAATGCAACAACAACCCAAAAACAAAAGAAAAAAAGCTAAGACAACCCAAAAAGAAGGAAAAAGAAGAACAAAGAGAGAGAAAGAAAAACAAAACAAAGCAAGAAAGAAAAAAAAGAAAAAAAAAATCAACAAGTACAAAGGACCCCTGAAACAGATACAGGAACCCCGGAGCTCAAGATGACCGAAAGGGAGAAGAAGAAGAAGAAGAAGAAGAAGAAAAGAAGACCAGAGAGAGAGAGAAAGAGAGAGAGAGATAAAGAGAGAGAAAGAGAAAGAGACAGAGAAAGAGAATAAAACAACCCCTTCCCCCCACCAAAAAAAAAAAAAAAAAAAAATAACACGCACCAAAAAAAAAAAAAAAAAAAAAAAAAAAAAAAAAAAAACTGAACCAGAGACAGGAATCTCAGAACTGAAGATGACCGTGCACGTTCCTCCCCGTCCCCCCCCCCCCCGTCCCCCCCACTTCACCTCCGAACCTCCAGCTGGCGGCGAGATACAGCACGGAATCCGGAGGAGGAGAAGACGAGACACAAGGAGGAGAGGGAGAGGGAGAGGGAGGTGGAGGGTGAGAGAGAGGATTGAGAGAGAAAGATAAAGGAAGGGAGGGAGGGAGGGAGGAGGGAGGGAGGGAGGAGGGAGGGAGGGAGGGAGGGAGGGAGGGAGGAGGGAGGGAGGGAGAGAGAGGGTAAGAAAAGAAAGAAAAGAAAAAAAAAAGAGAAAATGTAACAATGGGAAAGTTTTTAATTAACGAAGGGAGGAGGAATGGAAGGGAGTGGAAGAAGGAAGAATGACGAAAGGAAAGGAAAACAAGATAAGGGAAAAAAGAAAGGAAACAGAAAAGGAAACAAAGCGAGACAAATTGAAACAAAAATAAAAGGAAAAAACAAATATATAAAAAAACGAATGAAATATAGAAATGTGACAGGAAAAAAATAAACAAAAAACAAGTAAAGACAGAAACTTGAAAAAAAGGAAATGGAACAAAGAGAAAACAAACAGATAAAAAATAATAGACAAAAAAAATAAATAAAATAATAATAAAAGAGAAAGACCGAAAAAAAAAATACAAAAGATAGAGCCAATATCAAACTTACTATGTAGAAGACAAATAGAAAGATACGAAGACTATAAAGAAAGAAAGAACAGTGAAAAATGGAGATAAAAGAGAGAGAAACAGCAAAATACTAACACAGGCGTAAGCTATGAAGAGGGAGGGAAGCAGGAAGAGAAAAAGGAGATAGGAGAAAATAAATTAGAAAATAAAAATTAAAAAGAGGAGATAAGAGGAATGAGAGAACTAAAAAAAAAAGATAAAAACAAAGAAACAGATAAGTAGGAAAAGAGGAGGAAGAGGGAAGAAGAAAGGAGAAAGAAAAAGATCAAAGGAGAATGAAAAAAAAAAAAACAATAATAACGAAAAGGGAGATAAGAAGAGAGAAAGACCTAAAAACGTAAAAAAAAAAACAAAGAAACAGATAAGTAGGAAAATAAGAGGAGAGGGAGAAGGAGAAAATAATGAAAAAGGATGAAGAAAAAGGGAGATAGGAAGAGGAGAATAAGAGGAGGGGAGAGAAGCAGGGATGACAAAGAAGAAAGGAGAAAAGGAAGAAAAAGAAATAGATAAAAAGGGAGATAATAAGAAGGATAACAATAAAAAGGGAAATGCAAAAAAATGTAGATAAGTAGGAAAACAAGAGGAGGGTGAGAAGAGAAAGTAGAAGAAAGAGAAGTTAAAAAAAAATAGATACAAAGGAAAATGAAAGGGGGAAGAAGAAAAAAATGATAGAAAAAAAAAATGAATAAGATAAAAGGAAATTGAGAAAAGATTTATAAAAAGGAAAACAAGAAGAGGGAGAAAAGCAGAAAAAAAAGAAAATTATAAAATGGATAAAGAGGACGATAAAAGGAATAAAAGAAATATACAAAGATGAGATAAAAGAAGAGAGAAAGAAAAAGCACCCAAAGGAAAGGAAATATTAGAGAGAGAGAGAGAGAAAGGGAGAGAGAGAGAGAGAAAGAGAGAGAGAGAGAGAGAGAGAGAGAGAGAGAGAGAGAGAGAGAGAGAGAGAGAGAGAGAGAGAGAGAGAGAGAGAGAGAGAAAGAATAAAAGAAAGCCCAGCGCTCGGCAATATGTCTGATTGTGCCTGATTGCTTTAAAACATCATCCCTTTTGGAAATTCCTGCGTGAGAGCTGTCGAAACTGGATTACCATAAGTGGATTAAGCCTATCCGTTGATGCTGAAGGATCCCCAGTCATCAGGAATCAGGAATCGGGAATCGTCGCGGGCGGGGGGGGGGGACCTACCGTCTGGAATAAATGGAAGGACTGATGCCTGATGGGATGGAAGGGGAGGGGGGGGGGGGAGGGGGGGTAAGGAGGATGGAGAAGGAAAGGGAAAGAATGGAGAGAGACAGGAAAGAATGGGGTAGATGGAGAGAGACAGGAGAGAATGGGGTAGATGGAGAGAGACAGGAAAGAATGGGATAGATGGAGAGAGACAGGAGAGAATGGGGTAGATGGAGAGAGACAGGAGAGAATGGGGTAGATGGAGAGAGACAGGAAAGAATGGGGTAGATGGGGAGAGACAGGAAAGAATGGGGTAGAGGGAGAGAGAGAGAAAAAAAATGTAATGGAGAAGAAAAGAAATTAATATAATGGGGTGGATGGAGGGAAGAAAAAAGAAAATAACGATGTGGTTAGAGAGAAAAAAGAGAGTAAATAGTGTATGGCGAAAGAAGAGAAAATAATGGGGTGGATGGAGAAAAGAATAATGGGTGGATGGAAAAAACGAGAAAATTTATTGACAGACAATAATGGGAGGGATGGAGAGAGAAAGAAAAAAAAAATGAAAAAAATATATAAAGAAATGCAAAGAGAGAAAGATAATAGAAATGATGAATAAGGGGAAAATATAAACGAATGGGAGATAGCGGAGAAATTATTGATGAATAGGCCTATGGACGTAGAGAGATGGGCGTGATGATAGGATGGTTAAATGGGCGTGAGTGGCTGTCGTGCTTATCAATTTAGGGGTAAAAATGGGCTGACTTGCTTAAGTAAAAAAAAAAAAAAAAAAAAAAAAAGTAAATCAACGTGTGGACTAACTGCTTTTGTAAGTATTTTTTTCAAACGTGCGGTGTATGCATGTCGATAGATAGAGAGGTAGATGAAAAAAGATAGATGGGCAGATAGATAAAATGGTAGACAGACAGAGAAACAGACCGAGGATCCAAATTCTCACACTCATATCCAAAAATAACAACAATGAAATTAACACAAAACCGCCCTCTCTCTCTCTCTCTCTCTCTCTCTCTCTCTCTCTCTCTCTCTATCTATCTATCTATCTCTCTCTCTCTATCTCTCTTTCTCTCTCTCTCTCTCTCTCTCTCTCTCTCTCTCTCTCTCTCTCTCTCTCTCTCTCTCTCTCTCTCTCACTCTCTCTCTCTTTCTCTCTCTCTCAACCTCCCCCCCCCCCACCCCACCCCCAACCTCACAGAAAACAACAACAACAAAGAAAACGATCAAAAACAAAAAAAAAACACAAACAAATACACACCACACACGAAGGCATTGTGAGCACACCGCCACACTCCCGACGGCCACCTATACTGTATACGTATGCATGTGCCGTGTATCTTGCGCCTGGGGAGTTCTTGCTGGATAAGACCGTGACCTGGCTTCTTGTTTTTATTGCTGTTATTATCATTCTCTTTGTTATTGTGATTGTAGTTGTTATCCTTTTCTTTGTTATTATGATTATAGTTGTTATCCTTTTCTTTGTTATTATTATTATAGTTGTTGTTATTATTGCCATTGTTATTATTATTGTTGTTATTATTAGTATTATTATTATAATGGTACTGATAATAATAATAATAATAATAATAATAATAATAATGATAATAATAATGGCAATGATAATAATAATAACAATAATAATAATAGTAATAATAATAATAATATTAGTAATAATAATAATTATTATTATCATAATTATTATTATTATCATAATTATTATTATTATCATTACTATTATCTTATCATCATTATTATCATTATAATTATCATAATCATTATTGTGATTGTCGTTGTTGTTGTTATTGTTATTATTAGTAGTATTATTATAATCATTATTATTATTTATTATTATTATTATTATTATTATTATTATTATTATTATTATTATTATTATTATTATAATTATTATTATTATTATTATTATTATTATTATTAATTGCATTATTATTAAATGTATTATCATTATCATTATTTATTTTTTACTATTGTTACTACTAATACTACTTTATTATTATTATTATTATTATTATTACTATTATTATTATTATCATTATTATTATTATTATTATTATTATTATTATTATTATTATTATTATTATTACGATTAATATTATTATCATTATCATTATTATTATTATTGTTATTATTATTATTATTATCATCATCATTATTGTTATCACTGTTGTCGTTGTTATTGTTATCAGTATTATCATTATCATAATCATTGTCATCATTATTATTATCATTATTTTCATTATTATTATCATCTTTATTATCATTATCATTTTTGTCATAATAATGAAAATAACAGCAACGGTAATAATGATGATAATAAGAGTATTTATCATTATTATTATTAACATCAATCATCATTATTATTATCATTTTTGATGTTATTATCCTTGTTATTCCTTCTATTTCGCTCCTATTTTTTGTAAAGTCTTCTTTGATTTACGTAAAACGAGGACCCCAATTAATTGAAAGAACAGCTTATCAAAGCCTTACTCATAAACAAGCCAATTAGTGATGGAACGATTATAGAAACTATGCAGGGAGCGTTACTAGATCCTTATCCAGCAAATGGACTTAACCTAGACACACTATTTGATTTAGGAAAAAACATTATTCAAAAAGTCTAGTGCGAAGTGGTCTTACTAAAGGGAGGAGAAGAGGTTAGAGAGAAAGAAGAGAGAGAGAGAGAGAGAGAGAGAGAGAGAGAGAGAGAGAGAGAGAGAGAGACGTAGGTGTGGTTGGACAGAAGAGAGAACGAGAGAGAGAGAGAGAGAGAGAGAGAGAGAGAGAGAGAGAAAGACGTAAGTGTGGTTGGACAGAAGAGAGAACGAGAGAGAGAGAGAGAGAGAGGTCAGAAAGACGAAAGGGGTTAGAGAGAGAAGAGAAAGAAAGAGGGAGAGAAAAAGGAGGAGAGGGATTGAAGGGGAAAACCAGATAGAAGAATGGGAGAGAGAGAAAGAATCACAGATAGAAAGAAAATTAATTTTGCAACCAGCATCATTAGCATAACTATGAAAATTACTGTTACTGTCTTCATTATCTTTATTTTGGGTGTATATTCATGCACATTTAGCAAATAATTCATAGATATATATATACATATGTCTACAAACAGACATACACAATACGTACCTCAACATTTTAGACTCAAAGACATTTGCGCTAATTAATTAACTTTTAACTAACTTCCTAATCAGCATCTTGAGCAGTGCATGCTTAGCGTCTTCAGCTGCTGTTGCCAGATGCTTTAACTTTTAGAATTACTGCTAGCAAGATCCTGTCAACAGTGTCGAGTTAAGGAAAAGTGTCGTTAATAAGACTAAGTGAGAAACTGTTAATTAAATACTGCACGGTTGGAAAAGAAGAAGAAAAGAAATGAATTATTTGATCAAAATGTGGTATGAAGTCAAAGAAAAAGGAGAACCTGGTTATAAGCATTTATATATGTGACCGTAATGTGGTTTTAGATGCGCAGTGTAATCTTCTGTCTTTAATACTAGTTAATGAAGCGAGTGTTGATTTGAAAGTCAGATAAACAAAAATAAAAAAAATAAAATAAAACGCTGGAGAAATATGAGAAGGTCGAGTCCAGGGAAGGAACTGGGAGTTGTATTCTTGTGGTTTACTTGT
>NC_061822.1:38304382-38306882 GCF_019202785.1 Penaeus chinensis | reverse complement strand
ATGGATATTTGGGGTCAGATATAGGGACGTTTGGCGTAGGGGTACAGATTTAGGGATACTGAGGTCAGATAGAGGAATATATCTGACCTCAATATCCCTTTGACCAATGGAAAGGTTAATAGCGAGGTCATTGCGTAATCATTAGAGTGACTGTGTGATCACCGGGGTTCACACAAGAGGTCATCAGGTCAGATTTAGCGTTACTTGAGATTTCATCCTGCAGGAGTCCTTGCGGGGTCAATGTGGGGTCAGAGGTTAAGGATAATAGAATTATGGAACTTACCTTGATCACTAAAGTCAGTATAGGCCAAGACAGCAGAGTCTGGCCCTTGGATAGTCCCATCAGAATTCACTCGTGGGAAAAAAAATAAAAACGCCTCGGTTCGTAAGTGCTTTTTACAGGGCCTTTGAGGGTCGTGTCCGAAGAGATTTGGGATCCAAATGTGGGTTCAGAGGAGGCCAATCTAAGGTTATTGAACGTCATTAGTTATTCAACCGAAGGCTGATGGGTGTTCTTCAGAATGGCTTAGGAGGAGTGAAGGAGATGGATAGAAGATGGAGGATGAAGAATGAAGGGTGAATGAGCGAGAGTGGGAGGCGTAGGATGAATGATGCGAAGAAAATGAAACCGGAATTTCACTTAAGATTTGGCATCTAGTTTAATTAAAATTTAATTAAGAGCTTGGTATTTAATAATTATCAATCTACAGTGAAAAATTTAAGTAATCTTAAAAAAAAGTGGTATTTATGAATTATAATTCAAATACATTTCTGTCCAAATAAGAAATAAATTAGATTAGACTTTTCAGCTGGTTTAACACTTTATGAAAATTGAACTTGGAACTTGCTAGAGCTGCAGCGGATTTGTGAAAGAAAACAGCAGATGTATAGATAGATAGAGACAGATAGACATATATAAAAAAAACAGGGTTGGATAATGTGCATATATGCTGTATACAAATCTATAGAGAGAAACTAATAAACTGATACAGAGAGAAACTGATAAACTTAAACAAAGAAAACTGATAAACTGATAGAAATAGAAACTGATAAACTGATAGAGAGAGAAACTGATAAACTGATAGAGAGAAAAACTGATAAACTGATAGAAAGATAAAACAAAAACAAAACGGGAAATCACGAACGAAAACCGGGGCGAGGAACGGCTGACAAAAGGAGACAGCCGCTGACAGCTGCATTGCATTAGGATGATGAGATATGGAAGACGGATGAGAGGATGGATAGATGGGTGGATAAGAGAAAAAAAAAGATTCCTTCTTCTTCCTCCGAAAATCGCAGATCTCCGGGGATCGAAGCGGCGCAAAACGAGACATGAATTTTGGAATGCATTCGCGGATGGAAGGAAAGGATAAATCTCTTCTGACTGCGTAGATAAAAGAAGAAATATGCAAATAAAGAAAGCGGAAAACAAAGCCAAAGATAGAATAGATAGAGAGATGGATTGAGAGGGAAAAAGAATGAGAAAGAGAGAGAGAGAGAGAGAGAGAGAGAGAGAGAGAGAGAGAGAGAGAGAGAGAGAGAGAGAGAGAGAGAGAGAGAGAGAGAGAGAGAGAGAGAGAGAGAGAGAAAGGCAGAGAGACAGAGACAAAGACAGAAAGGGCGGGGCAGAGAGACAGAGATCAGTGATACGCAAACAGATAAGAAAATAGAGAAACAGCGAGAGAGAAAGAGATCTCCATAAAGATTTCTTGTGTCTATGAAAATGCGCTGGATCTTGAGACGGATCTTGTCATGTGATCATCTTACTGAATAAAGTTTTCTCTACTCGCTGTAAAGAAGAAGACTCTGATCATTATAATGTAATGTATATATGTGTGTTTGTATGTGTGTGTGTGTGTGTGTGTGTGTGTGTGTGTGTGTGTGTGTGCACGAATGACAGATTTCTGTGCATGATACTGAAATAGGAGTGACTGGTCCATTTATTAGCACAATCGCAGATGCATGAAATGGATAGACATGAACAGAGAGTCAATCAGAAAGGTGCGGATTTAAATATTCAAGTCCTGCATTGTACTCCTTTCAGATGCTGAGACTCCATCGAAGCATTGTATGTTGCTTGTGTTTCTATCTGTAGGCTTTACATACGTACTTACATACATATATATTATATATATTTATATATATATACTTATATATATAATATTATGTGTGTGTGTGTGTGTGTGTGTGTGTGTGTGTGTGTGTGTGTGTGTTGTGTTTTGTGTGAGGTGCCTGCGTGTGTGTGTGTGTGTATGTGGGTTGTGTATGTGGGTGTGTGTGTGTTTGTGTGTGTGTGTGTGTGTGTGTGTGGGTTTTTGTGTATGTGTGTGTGGTGTGTGTGTGTGTGTGTGTGTGTGTGTGTGTGTGTGTGTGTGTGGTGTGTGTGTGTGTGTGTGTATGTGGGTGTGTGTGTGTTTGTGTGTTTGTGTGTGTGTGTGTGTGTGTGTGTGTATGTGTGTGTGTGTGTGTGTGCGTGTGTGCGTGTGTGTGTGTGTGTTTG
>NC_061822.1:38274947-38277447 GCF_019202785.1 Penaeus chinensis | reverse complement strand
CTATCAAAAGGAATGTACACCTTCAACATAGTTTTATCATCAAAATCCTTAAAAAAAAAAAAAAAAACTAAAAAAAAAAAAAAAAAAAAAAAACAGAGATATTCGAAAAATGCATTTCTTCCATCTAACAAGTACCTCCCGAAAATACCGTGAGGTTGTAAGGACCAGTCATATATTGGAAGCTCTTGATGGCGGTCCAATATCTTGCTCCGATGATTTCTTAAATTTGCCATGAAGTCCCTGAATGACCATCAGTGGCAGCCGATAGAGCCTAGATCCGTATAGCTTACATAGGTAATAGTGAACCTTAAGTGCGTCATTCACTCTGCAAGGGCAATGAATTTCCTGTTTCTCGTCTCTTCGGTGGATATAATTAATTCCAAGTGAAGAAAATAGGACGGGAAAACTCGTTGTTAAGTGTGGTTGTGTCGATCGGCAACAGATGTCACCACTACGTCAACGACTTTACTTGGTTCGTACTTGTGAAGGCGTTATTTCGAAATTATTATCTCTTGAAAAAAATGACTCTCCAAAAAAAAGAAAAGAAAGATAATTGGAAACGCGGAAGTTTTATTTATAGTTTAACTTCAGTGCATGCAGTGTTCCGTAAATTCTATTAGCTTTGTATCAGACCCTTACATGTAAATATGTGTACACAGAGAACTGACAGCCCATTTCTCTCCAGGTCGCAGCAAAAGGCTCTGATGAAAAGATAAATGGTTGACTTCCTCTTCAGTAAACCTTTACAGAGAGAGAGAAAGTAAAACTCCAAATAAGAAAGTCAATTCCTAATGGAACCCTCCCATTCTTCTTCATTACGTTAATCAGCGAAGTCAAAAATACATGAGAATTTTTGGATCTCTCAGACATTTAATAAGCACGGCAGTCACCAGCTTGCGGCCGAAGACATCCCTACAAAAATAATAATAAGAAAAAAAAAATAAGAAAAAAAATTTAAAAATTAAGAATCGGCGCATTTGAGGGTTAAATTCGAAAGAAAACCCGCCATGTTCTTGCTGGGTTCCGGGCCTAATTGGCACCAGTGATGGCGGGGAAGGATCGTTATTCGAGAGGGTGAATGGTGCAATTTCCTGGTATTTATTGTATCCTACGAAGCCGTGCAGATATGTTGGGGTTGTTTTATTCATGAGGTTTCGTGTGACCTCGGTGGACGGGAGAACGCTGTGAATTTATTTTGACGTGAATCTGAAAATTATATACGTCAGGGTATCGTATCTCAGCGCTCACCTTAATGGCAACACTCCCATATTTTTTATAGGCTGTTGTGTGAGCGCCTATGAATTCATCATGACTAACACACTAATGAATTCAGGCTCTCTTTTACTCTACACAAACCCATCTACGTGTCATACTGCAATAATTGGTTAATATTAATCATAATTCGTTAGTTCAATGCTGAAACTCGATTATTCTTTATGACATCACATTGATGCCGTCAATCCCCAGCGAGGTTAATAGCATTCATCCAACACTGATTTCCGTGATTTGTATTCAGATTGCGTATATAATAACAAATTGCCTCGTGAAGTGAAGCTGGACGTAGTACTGTGGATTTTGCCAATACATAGCTGTCATTGTGCCAAGTGATTTGCATATTGTGACAACAAAGTGCTACGCCACATGTAAGAATACGCATTTTGTTTTACTTGTTTGTGGTACACGTCACACTGGACTAGAATGCACAGAACGTTCTTTATTGTTCAATGAAGAGGAGGGAGAGAGAGGTAGAAGGAGAAGAAGAGGGAGAGGGAGAGAGAGGGAGAGAGAGGGAGAGAGAGGGAGAGAGAGGGAGAGAGAGGGAGAGAGAGAGAGAGAGAGAGAGAGAGAGAGAGATAGAGAGAGAGAGAGAGAGAGAGAGAGAGAGAGAGAGAGAGAGAGAGAGAGAGAGAGAGACAGACAGAGAGAGACAGAGACAGACAGAGAGAGAGAGAGAGAGAGAGAGAGAGAAAAGACTGAACGAGAGAAAATCCATCAAGTCAGAATTGCTTCCGTCAGCGCCCAAGTAATCCAGCCCGCCAATCGGTCAAGCAAATAGGCCTGAGACCACCGAGGAAGACCAGATGCCGCTGATCAGGGCCAGGGCATTAGGGCGGCGTCGAACCACACTGCGGAGGGGGAAGCTGTCTCGCTGTACTGTGTCAGGAGCCCTCGCGACCACATTAAGCGTATTGACTGATCATTACTCCGGTACTTTGGGAAGGGCGCCGTACCGGTGGCGGGGGGAGGAAGAGGCTTGAGAGGGGAAGGAAGAGGGGGAGGGGGAGGGAAAGGGAAGAAGAGAGGGAGGCAAGGTAGGGGGATGGGATAGGGGAGGAGAGACGGGAGATGGGAGGGTGAAGGGTAAGGAGAGAGGAGCAGGGAGACGAGAAGGAATAGGACGGGGGAGAGGGACACAGAGATGCGAGGGAGGGGCATGGATGGGGGATAGACAGGGGGAGAGGGGTAAGGGAGAGGAAGGGAGAGAAAGGAGAGGATAGTA
>NC_061822.1:38252447-38254947 GCF_019202785.1 Penaeus chinensis | reverse complement strand
TGACACAATTCCAACCACCAATACGGAAAAGCGGGGCCGTAGAAACGCATTTTCGTGTTCCTCCGACCGCAAAGAGGGGGCGACCGCGGAGGGAGGCGAGCGGCGAGGCGAGGGCGGCAGACCGTTACACGAACGGTATATTTTGAATCCGCGCGCTGTGATACGGATACCTCTTCTGCTGGATTCACGAACGAGAGAAAAAAAATATATATTCTTTTTAACTTCTCGTTTTTTTTATGTTTTTTTTTTTTTGGGGGAGGGTTGTTGTTTTGTTCTCTTTTCTTCAATTTTTCGTTTTTGGGAGAAATTTCTTTATTCTCTGGTCCTTTTCAAGTTTTTTTTTGTTTGTTTCTACCCTCCATCGCTCTCCCTTTCTCTTTCTCTTCCCCCCTCTCTCTTCATTTTCTGCCCTTCAACTTTTTTCTCTACTCTCCCTCCATCTCCCTATCTCTCTCTCTCTCTCTCTCTCTCTCTCTCTCTCTATCTATCTATCTATCTATATATCCCTCCCCTCACTTCCTCCCTCCCTTTCCCTCCGTCTCTCCCTTTCTCTCTCTCTCTCTTTCTTTCTCTCTCTCTCTCTCTCTCTCTCTCTATCTATCTATCTATCTATATATATCTCCCCTCTCTTCCTCCCTCCCTCCCTCCTTCCCTCTCTCTCTCTCTCTCTCTCTCTCTCTCTCTCTCTCTCTCTCTCTCTCTCTCTCTCTCTCTCTCTCTCTCTCTCTCTCTCTATCTATCTATCTATCTAGCTATCTATCTATCTAACTATCTCTCTCTAATTCTCTTTCCATCCTCCCTTTAAGGACACCACCGGTTCCCGTTTTCTTTTCCTTTCATACCTCTCTTTATATTTCCGTTTTCTATTGACTTTTTTTTATTCTCTTCTGCTCTCTTATCTGCCCGATTTCTTCTTCATCTTTTTTCTTTCCAATTTTATCAGCGTCTGCGTCCCGAGTTCTTTCCATTCCTTTTACCCGGGCCTCCTCCCCGTCTGTCTCACTTTTCCTTATTTGGCGATTTCGATAGAACCTTAATTAATTTCGTCTTTTGATTCCCTTTGGCCCACGCTTCTTTCCTTCGCTTTGTCTCTCCAGGCTTCCCGCGGGTTCTTGCGTGCGTGCGTGTGTGTGCGTGAGTGTGCGTGTGTGTGTGTGTGTGTGTGTGTGTGTGTGTGTGTGTGTGTGTGTGTGTGTGTGTGTGTGTGTGTGTGTGTGTGTGTGTGTGTGTGTTTTTCTTTAGATTTCTGATGGGTATCTGTTGGGTGTATGAGGATGTAGATTTGTTCGTTTCTTGTTTGTGATTTGTTTATGCCCGTTTGTGTATGTTTTTTGTTTGTTTGTGTAAGCTTGTTTGTTTGAGTAAGTCTATTTGTTTGGGTGCATGTTTGTTTCATGTATATGTGTGTTTGCTTGTGTATATGCTTGAATATTTGTATGTCTTTGTTTGGCTGTTTATTTGTTTGTGCGCAGTAGCGAATTCAGGATATTTTAAAGGCGAAAGGGGAGAGGGGAGAGGGGCTGAGTACTTAGGGACACCAAGCAAGGAGTGTGTGGAGGAAAGGGCATATTTCACAGTGGGATGTTTAGTATTTAATCTTATAAACCTTTCGGAGCAAATTTTACAATTTTTATGTCGATTAATAAGCTGGTAGACCGAGCTTTGTGGGTGGGAGCAGCTGTCCCTTGTAGATAGATTAATATAATTCACTTTTTTTTCCAAGTAAGTGTTTTAGTATATGTGTTAATTTGCTGCGTATTCTGTTTTTGCTATTACTAACGTAGTCGTTTTCTCTCCCTGCTCTTATCAAAATATCTTTTTCTACTTATTTATTTTTTCTTTCTCACCTCTCTATCCCTCTCTCTCTCTCTCTCTCTCTCTCTCTCTCTCTCTCTCTCTCTCTCTCTCTCTCTCTCTCTCTCTCTCTCTCTCTCTCTCTATGTATATATATATATATATCTTTATCTATCTATATATATATCTACCAATCTATCTATCTACCTACCTGTCTACCTTCCTACATATCTACCTATCTATTTATATCTTATTATCTCTCTCTCTCTCTCTCTCTCTCTCTCTCTCTCTCTCTCTCTCTCTCTCTCTCTCTCTCTCTCCCTCTCTCTCTCTCTCTCTATGTATATATATCTTTATCTATCTATATATATATATCTACCAATCTATCTATCTACCTACCTGTCTACCTTCCTACATATCTACCTATCTATTTTTATCTTATCATCTCTCTCTCTCTCTCTCTCTCTCTCTCTCTCTCTCTCTCTCTCTCTCTCTCTCTCTCTCTCTCTCTCTCTCTCTTCCCACCCTTCCTTCCTCCGACCCTCTATATTTATTAGTGTATGCAAGAGTGGTGTATATATACTTACTTACCTACAAATCGCCTATCAACGAAAAAATCACAACATATAGAACCAATAACCTCCTTTGAAACAGGGAAATCAAATACATTCTTTACCCTTAAACATACATCATTATAAAAAGAAAC
>NC_061822.1:38239947-38242447 GCF_019202785.1 Penaeus chinensis | reverse complement strand
AAAAAGGAAAACCAAAAAACAAAAGAAAAGCAAACAGGAAAATGAAAAGAACACAAGATCATTAGTATTGTTCTCAGCCCAGAAGGAAAATTTATGTCCTTACGTATTTTCTGTTCCTGTTGCTTCTAAGGTTCGGCCCGCTTTTTTATTTTCTTTTTCTTCTTTCCTTTTTTTATTTGTTTGTTTGTTCCTTTCTGAATGTTCTTATTGTTTGTTATTTTCGTTCTCCTCTTTTTTTATCTTTTGGTTTATGTTTCTTCTTTTATATTTTGTTCGTGTTGTATTTCTTTCTATTTATCTATCTATCTCTATATCCATCTGTCTATCTTACTCTATATCTATCTATCTATCTATCTATCTATCTGTCTATCCACCTCTCTCTCTCTCTCACTCTCTCTCTCTCTCTCTCTCTCTCTCTCTCTCTCTCTCTCTCTCTCTCTCTCTCTCTCTCTCTCTCTCTCTCTCTCTCTCTCTCTCTCTCTCTCTCTCTCTTTCTCTGTCTATCTATCTTTCTTTCTTTCGTCCTTTCTCTCTCCCCTTTTCTACCTCCTTCTTCGTCCCTTCTTCTCCCAACTCCTCCTTCCTCTCTTCTATCTCCTCATTCTCCCCTTCTCCTTCTTCCTCCTTCCCCTCTTCTGCCTCCTTCTCCATCCTTCACTCCTCCTACTCTTATCGGCCCTTATCCTATGCCTCGTTTCTTCTCTACGACCTATTGTCCAGTTTATTGCTTATCTTTTTCTTTTTGCCTCTGTTTCCTTCTTTATTCATTGTGTGACCTGACGTTCTTTTTTTGCGGTTATTGTTTTTTTTTTGGTTAGCCTTTGTTTGGAGTAATTTATATATATATATATATATATATATATATATATATATATATATATATATATATATAAAGGATATGATAAAAGGGATATAATCAGCCGTCAGACAGTCCCCAATTTTGTCAACTTTTCTTCCATTTGTCCAAACGCGATTTCCAGGAAACGAAAATAGACGCAGAAATAGACAAATAGATAAAAGACGGAAAGGGGGGAAAGTTGATAGCAGAAAATAATATCATCCAAGAAATAATTTCGAGGCCATTTTCGTTCTCTTTATTTCTAAAAGCGGGTTTAAGTTAGCGGTGCATTCGACCTGCGTGGAAAGCAGTGCTGAGGGAACGTGAGGGAAAGTCAAATGCACTTGTTTTTGTCTGTATGTTTTTCTTTTGTTATTATGACCATTACAGTTTGTTTTATGTGATCTGCGTTTCATGATTAAAAAAGAAAAAAAAAAAAAGAAACGCATATCGACTTATATCGTAAGTTGTGAATATATAAATCAATAATGATTATGGTTATTCATAAAATATTAGCAATAGGAGTAACAGTGTTTATAATATCAATTACAGGAATAACAATAACATTATGAACAATAACGTAAACACCGTGAAATTAAAAACAGCGGGAAAACACAATACTACGTGTATTTTTGTCAGTACCGGGAAAATTCCTTTCAAATCCTTGGTGAGATAACTTTAATATTTCGCGATACAATCAATAGACAAGACCAATAACACAGCAGTTACCCGTTCTATCGACATTTTTTTTATCGTTTGCGAAACTCTTTCGCATTCTCTTTGCCTTTCTCTTTCTCTTTCTCTCTCTGTCTCTGCCTCTGTCTCTTTTTCTGTCTTTGTCTCTCTCTCTCTCTCTCTCTCTCTCTCTCTCTCTCTCTCTCTCTCTCTCTCTCTCTCTCTCTCTCTCTCTCTCTCTTTCTCTTTCTCTTTCTCTCTCTCTCTCTCTCTCTCTCTCTCTCTCTCTCTCTCTCTCTCTCTCTCTCTCTCTCTCTCTCTCTCTCTCTCTCTCTCTCTCTTTCTCTTTCTCTCTCTCTCTCTCTCTCTCTCTCTCTCTCTCTCTCTCTCTCTCTCTCTCTCTCTCTCTCTCTCTCTCTCTCTCTCTGTTTCTGTCTCTCTCTCTCTCTTACTCACTCTATCTATCTATCTCTCGATCTATCTATCTATCCATCCTTCTCTCCCTTCCGACATCCGCTCTATCACTCTTCTTCTCTCCCTCCTTTCCGTTCTTCTCATCGCTCCCCACACCATTCCTCCTACTCTTCGTCCGCCTTCCTCCTACCCTCCCACCCCTCTCCCACCTCTTCCCTCCCTCCCTCCCTCCCACCTCTTCCCTCTCTCCCTCCCTCCCACCTCTTCCCTCCCTCCCTCCCTCCCACTTCTTCCCTGCCTCCCTCCCTCCCTCCCTCCAATCTTCTTCCCTCCCTCCCTCCCTTCCTCCCTCCCATTCCCCCACCTCCCTTTCCCCTTCCTTTCCATCCCTCTCTCCCCCACCCCTCCCCCTCCTCCCAGTCTTCCCGAGGGTAAAATAGAAGTGTCACTTAACTTTATAGTCAGTGTCACAAGCACTAAAACAGAGTGACACTTGAATAGATCCTGTAGGCATGCTGCTCGAGTGTTGTTAACTCTGCATCGAGTTTACAACCAAACACAATGGAGACGGTG
>NC_061822.1:38227447-38229947 GCF_019202785.1 Penaeus chinensis | reverse complement strand
CGTACTTGCAATAGAAAGAAGCCTGATCTGCTAGGGCACCGCGAGAGATAGTACAAGCACACCCGCCGACCCGACAGTGGCCATGAAACACCGAACCTGATGAAGGGGAGAGATAGGCTTGCCTATAAAGCTGATATCCGTCGCCGGTAAAAACAGCACGCAGGGAGACGCTTCCTCATCTACAGGGAGCGCCCGGAGGCTGTAAGGCGTAACAAACGCGTATTGCTCGGCGGTACATCACCTCTTAAGATCTTTCGCCGCTGCATCTCCGAGAAGGGCGGGCGGGAGGAGGCGGAAGGCGGTCCCAAAGCGGCTGTTCGGACGCGGAAGGGCGACCTCGCTCACGCCCTTTCACGTACACGCTGGCGGGTCGGGAACTTTCTCAGTATGTTTGGGAAGGATTCGTGCGGGGCAATTGCTTTTGTTTTAGTTGATTCACATTGATTGTAGCTTGGGTGTTGATGTTACTTTAGCTGGATGAGAAGTCGCTCGGATGAAAACATAAAAATAAAAAGAACTGCATAAGTTGTAAAGGAACGAACGAGACTGTATTTGCAGAAGAAGGACATCCGTATATAAATGTGATAAATAGAAAGAGAAAGGGATATTGTTTGATATGATCGTAGACAGAAATATCAACAGAGAGAGAGAGGCGGGAGGATGTAGAGACGTAATTCCCTCAAAATATTGCTCCAAAGTTGCAAGAATAATTACAGAAGCGACACTTTTTACTGCCTTTTTTAGGGAAAAAGGTAACGATTGTCAGTTGTTTTTTTTTCATGAAAATTGGCTTAGTGATGGGAAAGCAGTGTCATGGATTTTTTTCTCTTTTTCATTTCAGGCAAATATTTCAACAGTGTGCGCAGCAACATTTTCAAAAACTCTTTTTCTCCATGAAGACGAAACAAAAGCACACACGTTGCAGTTAGCTGGTCATATATAACACAGAATATACTGTTGGATACCGAACAATACCCGAATAAACCCAGAGTTCAGCGTTCGTGAATCCGCGCCAAGGAGATATGCGAACGCCAACCCCCAGTAACAGAAGCCTCGGTTTGATGAGCCACATCCCAATTCTTTCTCTTGCTTTTCCCTCTCCTTTATCGCTATTCTCTCTGTTTCCTCTTAACTCGGGAGACATCATTCATTCTCTCCCTCTCGTCTCTTAATTAGTTTTCTCCTTCACCTCATTAAGGAGAGATAATTTAATAGGGTTTGAGATAAAAGCATATTTGTCTGACGTCATGAGGCTGCCCGCGAGGTTTTTCCGTTTTGTTTAAACTCATTCTTTCCACACTTATTATTATTATTATTATTATGTCTGAAAAACTTTGAAATATATTCACATCGAAGGGAGGTCCAGATCCGAGAATTTCGAATACGTTTTGAGTTAACGCGCCACAAAATAAAAATTCAATCAAATCATTGGCGCTCAAAATATGATATAAAAAGAAGGAAAATGACATTAAATCTTTTTCGTCAATATTATATTCAACACGAAACAAACTCACTTTTCCCCCGTTTTACTGCATAAACCAATATCTAAACAAGAGCACAATTTCCTTCCAACAAAGAGATGAAAGGAAAAAGGGGAAAAAATCCCTATGCTATGAATCCATGACACAGAACTCTTGAAAAATATCCGACACATTTGAACATATATTCATGTCCATTAAAAGAAATAGGAAAGAAAGAAAGAAAAAAAAAAGTTATGCCATATATATATATATAAAAGAGAATAACAATAATAAACTAACATTCTAAACGATAAAGAAGGCCCACGCAAGTCGAGATTCCTTTGTTTTACGGCAAAAAAAAAACTGACCCGAAAAGCCGACTAAGAAAATAATCTTCAAAGCAGGAGTGTCTTTAGGAGGAAAAATAAGAACATGGAAAATGAAACAAAAGAGAAAGGGAAAATTTGTGCTGATTTAAGATCTAAGCTTGTAGATTCTGTGTAATGCTATTTATATTGTTATTGTTGCTATTGTCACTGCTATTGATATCATTATTATCATTGTTACTGTTGTATTATCATTGTTATTATTATTAACCCAGTCGGCCCGTATGCCCACTGTAATACAAGTTTATTTATTGTATTCTACAAGTGCTTAGTCATCAAGGAGTCAGTTATAAGTCCTACTTATCTCACCTGTTTACCCTCTTCCTCATAACATCAATAACAATTATAACAGTATCGATATCAGCTGTATTAATAAGAAAAACAGTATCGGTCACTAGTGCTACTGACAGACTCCTTGCCGGCTGAGCACATGTGGAGCCATCTGTATGTAACAACATTTACAAAATAAATACAGGGGCCAGAACATAAATCTGGGGCGAATATTAATATTATTGATATTATAATTATAAGTATTGTTTTTGTTATTATCAATGTTATTATTGCTTAATTATCATTATCATTTTTATTATTATTGTTACCATTGTTATTATCCTTAACATTATCATCATTATCATTATCATTATTACTATTATC
>NC_061822.1:38214947-38217447 GCF_019202785.1 Penaeus chinensis | reverse complement strand
TCGAATTATTGATAGAAATGACAGCTCTGATAATGATAATGACCAAAAAAAACAACTAAAGGCAATAATATATGATGACTGTAACATCATAGTAATATATGCTTCTGCAGGAGTTGAAGCAGATGATACAGCCTACACAAGTGGCGTTCTAATCAATGGATATTGCTGAATATAATTAAGACCCGACGCAACGGCAGCTCCACGTGGCAATATCAAACGGAAAACAACATCAGTGAACTTGAACAAATTTCGAAATTCGAATAAGTGTCGTAACAAAAGAGCAGAACCATGACATGTTTACCAATGACGCGAGTGTCATAATCAATCAAGTGTGGCATGTGCGTTGGTTACATGACGCATGAATTAGACCAGGGTCTCGCGTGACGTCTCGGCACACGCATAACATCTCAGGGAACTTCGATAACCGGGACTTTCGCTGAAATCATGAAGTTTCAGTCTCTTAACTTCATTCATAGTCGTTAATTTTGTCCTGGGAGTTTTAAGAAGGTTGGATAGTGAGGATATTTGATATCTGATCAGTGAAGAAGGATGTGTCTGGTATGTTGCTTCGTTGGGAAAATAACTGTATTCTTTGATGGAATAACTTTATGGATTATAAATGAGTGATCAATTCATCTACCTGTCCTCACCTTGACAGAAAAATATAGCCAATTCTCCCGAGTCTTTTTTTCTTTCTTCCTTCTTCATCACTTATTCCTTGTCTTTTTTTATTTCTCCTTCTTTCTTGCTTCATCTCTTCCTTGCTTCCATCTGCTTTACTATGATAACCGACCACTTTACTCACCGTACTCCTTTTAATATGAACAGATTTCTAAATATGAACTTCCCAACGTGTGTGTGTGTGTGTGTGTGTGTGTGTGTGTGTGTGTGTGTGTGTGTGTGTGTGTGTGTGTGTGTGAATGTAACACCCTTTCGTTCCTCCTCCAATTTTCCCTTGACGGTCTTTCTCCATCCGCCTCAAGCCCGCCTATCCAAGTCTATATTTCATCCCTCTCCTCGATAATTTCCATTTCCTTTGGCTTTTTTTTACCCATTTCCTGCGTTCTCCTTCTGCCTCCTCTGGCGATATCATTTCCTTCCTCTTCTTATTCTTCCTTTCATTTTCTTGTTCTCCTCGACTTCTTTTCTCTCTCTTTTCTTCTTTCTCTGTTTCGTCTCCCTTCCCTTTCTACCTCCTTTCCGCTCTTTCCTCTCTCCTCTCTCATACACCTCCTCTTACTCTTTTCTCTCTTTCTCCTTTTCCCCCATTTTATCCTTCTCTATCTTCTCCCCTTTCCCCTCCCTTACCTATCCACGTCCTCGCCCATTCTCCGCCCTCCCCCTTTCCTTCCTTTTCTTATCCCTTCCCTTCCCCTTTCCCTTCCTTTCCTTTTTTCCCTCCTCCCCCTTTCCTTCCTCCCCGTTTCCCTCCCCCCCCTTCCCTTCGCCCTCCTCTCCCCCCTTCCGCCACCAGATCCATTTCTCACAAGATGATGAACCCAATGACTTCCTTAAGGCCTGTGAAAGTCTTCCTATTTTCGCTCAAGAAGTCCCTTTTGCAGATGTCGATCGAGTGAAAGTGTTCTGTGCCATTTCCTTTCGTCTCTCGCTTTCGCTTCACCTCACTTTTCGGTCCTTTCATTCGCTATTCTTCAACTTTCGCTTGGGTATTGGCATATGTTTTCTTCTTCTTTTTCTTTTTCTTCTTCTTCTTCTTTTTCTTCTTCTTCTTCTTCTTCTTTGCACTTCCTCAGCCTTTCTTCTTTCATATATACCATGTGTATATATGTGCGTCTTTGCTACATCTATTATCTATTCTTTCATGAGTATGTGATATATTCTTAACCCTTTTCAAATATGCTCCCATAGTATGCCTTGACTTTTGCCTACTATGCTTCCGTGGCACGTCATCGAATTCCCCAAAACCTTTTCTCCTGTTTGTATCATGTGATTTCTTTACGTACTTCCTCCCCCACCGTGAATAATGTATATGTAAAATAACTCCGTTTTTTTCGTGTGTTTTTTCTGATAGTAGATGTTGTCTCAGCGCGTCAGCATTTTATCATGCGAAAGGAGATCCCATTTTCCCCCTTCGTGGATGTCCTTCATCTCAGAAGGTAAAATCCCCACATCAATACTGGTCTTGAACCCACATCTCTCGCATTTGCTTCCGTTCTTTCCCACTTCCGAACGAAAGGGAGATCGAGAGCGAAAGAAGGAGAGAGAGAGAGAGAGAGAGAGAGAGAGAGAGAGAGAGAGAGAGAGAGAGAGAGGGAGAGAGAGAGAGCGAGAGAGAGAGAGAGAGAGAGAGAGAGAGAGAGAGAGAGAGAGAGAGAGAGAGAGAGATAGAGAGAGAGAGAGAGAGAGAGAGAGAGAGAGCGATAGCCACTCGCATCACGTTTAAGCCTTGTCTTTCGCTTAATATCACGCACAGCCACAATATAACGCCCTCGAACCCCGCTCGACAAAGGCTAAACGGTTGACGAGGAGCGGCAAAGTA
>NC_061822.1:38202447-38207447 GCF_019202785.1 Penaeus chinensis | reverse complement strand
ACTCAATGACTGGGCTGGAGCGTCCAAATTGAGCTCACTTCCCACAAATATTCAGAATCACATTAGTCAGTCTAAAACTCCACGTAAATTTGCCATTGAGATTGGATGTTCTGATACCGACCCTTCAGACTTTGCTGAGATTACTGAGTGGGAACTAAACAATGTACAGATCAAAGGAAAAGCCTCCGCCCAAGGTGAGGATGGAATTACCTATAGTGTCCTCTGCCTTACCGCTCAGGTACCTGGCAATCCCCTTTTGCACCTGTACAGGTTAAGTTTGTCCCAAGACACTCTGCCTGGCCCCTGGATGCGCAGTCTAATCATCCCTATACCGAAATCAAACACAGATAAATACCGCCCCACTTCACGACCATATGTGTATGCAAAGTTTTAAAAAGGATCATTTTGAAGAGACTCAGGTACAAGTTACAAGTTAAATTATTTCACAGACTGTACTGATTTTTATCAGGACGTAGCACACAACATTGCTTTGCAGAGTACTTTTCAAGCTCTAGTCCAGGGAAGCACACTGTTTTTTGACATTGCAAACAAAGAAGTTATCCTAGTACAATAAGTGAGCTTTGGCATCCGGGGTAAATTATTGAGCTTGATTAGAATGTATCTTTCAAACAGATCTGCAAATTCAGGGGAGTGAAAAGTTCCACTTCACAATCTTTTGGATTTGGGACGCCACAGGGAGAAGCTCTCATCAGCCCTATGCTGTTCAAAGTCCTCATTTCCAAAAAGAAAAACAGTGTACATAACTGCATGTTAAAACAAATTTCGTTAGCAACGGTAAAGGAACACAAAGAATCTATGGGCGATGATGTATACGAGTGTTACGCTGACGGATCCAAAGCGGGTTGTGCTTGCACTGTATACAGAAATGGCTAACTACAACATTAAGTTAATATGAGAGTGCTAAATTAGGCCAGACTGCACAAACGGAGTTGGTAGGTATACTCCGTGCACCGGAATTCTTAATATCTCGGGGCTCTGGAGTAGTTTTCTGTGACTCTCAAAGTGCTCTTCGGACACTAAGTTCTTTCAAAAGAGGTGCTATGAGGAAATTGTGAGTTGCATTAAGCGTAACGTAATTTATATAATAGAATGCAATTTCAACATTCATTTTGTATGGATACCTCATCTCATGTTGGCATACGGAAGCACGACCACATAGCCAAATTGGCGAAGGAAGCCTGCAGCAAAGATATTGTTAACATATATCTTGTGATGCCTCTTGCTAGGGTTGCACATATATTGAAAAGTTCTCATAAGGAAGAACTAGTAGATTTGACGAACACTAGTACCATAAGGCACTACGATCAGTATATAAATAGCAAGTCTTCCTATAGGTGGCACCGAAGTCAAACCAGGCAATGTGACGTGGTTATTGCCAGAATACGTTTAGGTTACATAATGTAGTAGCAACTGCACAGTGCAAGAAATGCAGATGAATCTAAAATGTAGACTGTGTAACGAAGAAAACAAGCTGAATGTTATACAGCCTTTCAGACCACCTAACATGAGGTAAAAGGAACTATGTGAATATTTCATTTCATCTGATACATTGGAAGATATACTCGTACTATATTCTAAATTCACTATGTAAAACTATGTAATCAAAGAACAGTTTTATGCAAACACAGTGGCAAAAGCATATCAACATAATATTCTTATGTATGATGTATGATTTACATATTTATTTTACCGCGTCCAATTGCAGTAGTCAGAGAATACGGCATTTTGTCAAATATATGTAAAACTGTAATCACGATAGCCCACGCCTGAGCAGATAGCCTTTTGCCGAGTTGTATACACTCCCTATCAAGTTAAGATTTTTTTTACTTATACCCTTTTCACGAACTAATGAAAAGCCTCATATTTAAATTCAAGCTCTACATTTTATGACAGTGAAGATAACCGCACCGAAAAAGATACATGATATTACACCGAACTGACCAGGGTATAAGGGTTGATAAGATAACGAAAATCCACATCGTGTGATAAGGGGAAACTGATATCCTGATGTGCACGTGTGTATAACCTGGTAAGCATTCCATATGTACTGTTATGCGTTCGTGTTCTACATTTTGTATAGCTCAGTTTTTTATCTGTTATAGACGTGTATGTATAAAAGAAGATAGATAAGCAGCTACACTAATACACTGAATGAAAGACAGACATACATGACATATTGCAAAGATATCTTTATCATCAGTCTAAACAGTGAACTAGGCATAATAATTATTGGTATATTTACCCTTTTATTATTATCAGTATTATCATTATCATTATTAGTGTCATCATTATCATTATCATTATTAGATTATTACTTTTATTATTATTATCGTTACTGTCATTATCAATATAATTATCATCCTTAGTAGTAGTAGTAGTTGTAGTAGTGATAGTGGTAGTAGAATTGTTGTTATTATTTTTTTATCGTTATTGTTATTGTTATTATTAGTATTAGTATTAGTAGTATTATAATCATTATCATTATTGTAATTATTATTATCATTATCATTATTATGATTATTAATATAGTTGTTATCATTATTATTATCATTATTATTATCATTATTATTATTATTATTATTATTATCATCATTATTATTATCATTATTATTATTATTATCATTATTATTATTACTATTATTATTAATATAATTGTTATTCTAATTATTATTATCATTATTATTATCATTATTGTTATTATTATATTATCATTGTTATTATTATTATTATTATTATTACTATCATTGTTATTATTATTATTATTATCATTATTATTATTATTCTCTTTATTACTATTATCATTGCTAATATCATTGCTATTATCATTGTCAGAATTACTGTTCTTATTTTTGTTGTTATCATCATTATCATTATAATAACTATCATTGTTGTTATTATTGGTGTTATTATTATTATTATTATTATTATCATTATTATTATTATTGCTATTATTATTATTATTATCGTATTTATTATCATTATTATTATTGTTATTATTATTATTATCATTATTATTATTATTATTATTATTATTATCATCATTATTATCATTATTGTTGTTGTTGTTGATATTAGAATCTTTTTATTATTATCATTATTATTATTATTATTATTATTATTATTGTCATTATCATTACTAACATTATTATTATTATTATTATCACCATCATAATCATCATCATCATTATTATCATAATTGTTAATATTATTATTATTATCATTATTATTGCTATTATTATCATCATCATTATTATCGTTATCATCATTATTGCTAATACTATCATCATTATTGTTAACACTATTATTACTATTACATTACTATCATTGTCATTATTATTATCATCATTATTATAATTATCATTATTGTTATTATCATTACTCTTACTGTTATTGGTGTTATTGTTGTTGTTATAATCGTCGTCATCATCATTATTATCAATATAATTCCTACTATCATCATTATTATTATTATCACTACTATCATTATTCATATTTATTGACACTTGCCAGCGTTCTGTTATCACTTTCCTTATTTTTCTTTAGTTTTCAAATGTAGCCCTGTGTTTGGGAAATGAGGAGAGTGTAATGAAGGAAGGAGACAGGAGAACGAGGAGATAGAAGGGGACCAGGAAGAGGAACGGGGGGATCATAATGAAAAGGAGAGAGAGATAGGGAAAGGAAGAGAGAGAGAGAGAGAGAGAGAGGGGGGGAAGCATGGAGGAGGAGCAAATTATATTTTTGCGTCAGTGGTAGAAATATTAAGAATATGATAAGAAGAAAAATGTCATAAACACAGAAGACGAAAAAGAAAGGGGAGGAAGAAGAAGAAAACCGAAGAAAAAGAATAAGAAGGTGAAGAAGAAGGAAAAAGAAGAAAAGAAAACGAAGAGGAAGATGATGAAAAAAGAAGAAAGAAGAAAAAAACAAAAGATGAAGAAGAAGAAGAGATGAAAAGCAAAAGAAAATAAGAAAAGAACAGAGAAACAGAGAAGAAGCAGTAGAAGAGCCAGTAGAAGAGAAGGGGGGAGGGAGAAGAGTAAATACATTAATCTAGTTTTATGAGACCTAGCTCCCTCAGGGCGGCTCTCACGATGCTACAAATAAGGAAGGTCTCATAACGCACTGGTAATAAACGTATAGCACGGTGTACTTGCATATGGGGAGGGGCAAGGCGGAGGAACGGGGGAAGCATAATTAAGAAGGGAGAGATGGGAGAATGAGGAGAGAGTGGAAAGTGGAGAAAGTTTAATGAAGGAGAGAGAGATAGGAGAATGAGGAGAGAGAGAGGAAAGTCGGGAGAGTTTAATGAAGGAAAGAGAGATATGAGAATGAGGAGAGAGAGGAAAGGAGAGAGAGTTTAATGAAGGAGAGAGAGATGGAAGAATGAGGAGAGAGAGGAAAGTGGAGAGAGTTTAATGAAGGAAAGAGAGATAGGAGAATGAGGAGAGAGAAGAAAGGAGAGAGAGTTTAATGAAGGAGAGAGAGATGGGAGAATGAGGAGAGAGAGGAAAATGGAGAGAGTTTAATGAATGAAAGAGAGATGGGAGAATGAGGAGAGAGAGGAAAGTGGGGAGAGAATAATGAAGGAGAGAGAGATAGGAGGATGAGGAGAGAGAGGAAAGTGGAGAGAGTATAATGAAGGAGAGAGAGATTGGAAAATGAGGAGAGAGAGGAAATTGGGGAGAGTATAATGAAGGGAGGAAATAGGAAAATGAGGAAAATATGATAGAGAGAGAAGATGGGAGATTATGAAGACTATAAAGAAGAGGAAGGAAAGGAAAACGAAGAAAAATAATAATGAGGAGAGACAGAAGAACGAAGGGAGTGTAATAAAGAGGAGAGAGATAAAGAGGAATGAGGGAAGGGGAAGAGAAGAAGGATGAAGGATGAATATAATAAAGAAGAGGAAGAAAGGGGCTCAGAAGAAGAGGAGGAACAACGAAAGGATATGAGAAGGATAGAGGACAAGGAGAAGGATA
>NC_061822.1:38162447-38172447 GCF_019202785.1 Penaeus chinensis | reverse complement strand
GCTTACCTGATTAACACCGAAATCTTGAAGGAGGTTCTAGTGCGTTTCCTGGTTAACCTCATTCGTCGTTCACATCCGTCAGGAATATCGACATTCGAAAGACTCCTTGAAAGTCCGTTCGTTCGAGGAATATTTTAAATTAATTGCATTTCCGAAGTAGGTCATATTTTATATATATATATATATATATATATATATATATAAAGTATGTTAGATTATAACTTCGATCGAAGGGGAATAGGAAATATTTTATGTAACTACCAACTTTGACCTGGACTGTTTATTTTTAGTTTTAGTTTTTTTATATAATTTCCTTTCTTTTTCCTCTTAGGTCTTGGTTTTCACATTTCTAGAAAACTGCAATTGCTTCTTTTCCTATGTCATATATTTCCAACGGGTTAATTAAGGGCAAAAAAAAAAAACAAATTAAGAAATCAGCTTCACTTTATATTTGACAAGTCACTGGCACGCGTAATGAAGACCTTGGGATAAGGAACTCCGTAACTCATTTCCGAACATTTTTGGAAGTTTCTTCATTTCTCCACTCGTTAAACAGGTGTGCCAATATCGTCGATAGCAGTGAGTTTCTGATGAAAATATTTCGGAAATGTGTTCCATATTTCACACCCGATATTGTAATAATTTTTTTGTGGATATATTTCGCTTGGTCATCAAGCGTCAGAGTGTGAGAAATTTGATTTTATTTCAATTAAAAAATTTCAAAGATTATAATGCATGGACAAAGTCAACCGGGACAAACATCCTTGGGAAAGAGGTTAATTTTGGTATATTGAAATACCTCTTAACGCTTCTCTCTCTCTCTCTCTCTCCCTCCTCTCTCTCTCCTTCTCTCTCTCCCCTCTCCCTCCCTCTCTCTTTCCTCCCTCCTCCCCCCCCCCTTTTGGGTTTTTTCTCTCTCTCCACATCATCTCTCCAATCTCTCAACTCGTCTCTCCTCTCCTCTTTCCTCTCACTCTCTCCTCCTCTCCTTTCTTCTCCCTCCTCCCTCCTCCTCCCTCCTCTCCCTCACCTCTCCCCTCTCTTCTCTCCATCTCCTCTCCCCCTCCCCTCCCTCCCCCCCTCTACATCTCCTCCCTTCTCTCTCCTCACCTTCTCGTCCTCCCCTCGCTCCCATCTCTCCTCTTCCTCACCCTTTTCCCTTCTCCTCTCCCTCCTCTCCCCCACCATCAACTCTCTCTCTCCCCCCAACCTCTCTCCTCTCTCCATCCCTCCTCTCTCCTCTTCCTCTCATCCTCCCCTCTCTCTCTCTCCTCTCTCCTCTCTCCTCCCCTCTCTTCTCTCCTCTCCCCTCTCTCTCCTTCTCTCTCAACTCTCTCCTCTCTTCCTCCTCTTCCTCACCTATCCTCATCTTCTCATACTCCTTCTCACCTCCTCTCTCTCACTCATCTCCCTCATCTCTCCTCTCTCAACTCTCTCCTCTCTCTCCTCATCTCGTCATCTCCTTTTCAATCTCATCACGACTCAGCCTCTCTTCTCCTCTCTTCCTCTCGCTCTCTCTCTCTCCCTCTCCCTCCTCTCTCTCTCCTCTCATCTCCCTCCTCTCTCCGTCCCTCTCTCTTCTCTCTCCCCATCCTCGGGGGTCTCTCTCCCCGTCTCTCTCTCCTCACCCCTTCCTCTCTCCACTCTCTCTCCTCTCCACTCCTCCACTCCACTCTCTCTCTCTCTCCTCCTCCGCACTCGACTCTCTCACTCCTCCCCCTTTTCCTTCTCTCTCCCTCCTCTCTCTCCCTTCACTCTCCCCCTTCCCCTCTCTCTCCCTCTCTCCTCTCACTCTCTCCTCCTCCCTCCTCTCCACTCTCTCCATCCCTCTCCTCTCTCCTCTCTCCCTCCTCCTCTCCCCCTCCTCATCCATCCTCTCTCTCTCATCTCCCCTCTCTCACTCCTCTCTCTTCCTCCTCCCTTCCTCTTTCTCACCCCCCTCTCCCCCTCCCTTTTCCTCCCTCATCCTCTTCTTCGTTTCCCACCTCATTCCCCCCTTTGACCCACCCCTCCTCCACTCCTCTCCCTGTCTCCCCTCACCCTTTCTCCTCTCTCCCTCCACTCTCTCATTCTTCTCTAAACGCTCTCATTTACCCTCTCCCCCATTCATAATCCCTCTCCTCTCTCCTCGTCCCCACTCTCTCGATCTGCCCCCCGGGATCGTTTTCCCATCATCCTCCCTCTTCTCCCCCTCCTTCTTCTTCTATTCCCCCCATTTTTTTCTCCTTTACTATCCTCTCCTTTTCTCTCCTCTCCCCCTCCTCTCTTCCCCCTTTACTTTCACTCTCCCCTCTCTATCTCTTTCCCCTCTCTCTCTTTCCTCCTCTCTCTCTCTCTCTTCCCATACCCCTCTCTCCTCTCTCTCCTTCTCCTCTCCTCCTCTCCTCTTCCTCTCACTCTCTTCTCTCCAATCTCTCTCCTCTCTTCTCACTACTCATCATCTCTCTCTCCTCTCTCTCTTCCTCTCCTCCATCTCCCCCCTCTCCCCTCTCCCTCTCTCCCATCCTCCATCCTCCCTCTCTCTCTCACTCTCTCCTCCCAAACCTCCCCCACTCTCTCGTCTCTCTCCCTCTCTCCTCGGTCTCTCACTCTCCTCTCCTCCCTCCTCTCTCTTCTCTCCCTCCTTCTCCTCCTCTCTCCTCACTTTCTTTCCCCCCCTCTCCTTGTCCTCTCTCTCTCTCTCTCCTCATCCTCCCACTCTCTTCCTCTTCCTCTCCCCTCTCTCTCCTCCTCTCCCCTCTCTCTTCTCAAAATCCTCCATCCCTCTCTTCCTCTCTCTTCCTCTCTCCTCTCTTATCCTTTTCCCCTTTCCCCTCCTCCTCTCTCACCTCTTCCTCATCTCTCTCACTCTCTCTCTCTCTCTCCTCTCTCTCCGCTCCTTTCCTCTCTCCCCTCTCCTCTCTCTCTTCTCTCTTCTCTCTCTCTCTCTCACTCTCCTCTTCCCCCTCTCCTTTTCTCTCCCTCTCTGTCCTCTCTCGTCCTCCCTCCTTCTCTCTCTCTCCTCCACTCCTCTCCTCTCTTCTCTCCCCCCTCATTCTCTCCTCTCTCTCTCTCGTCTTTCCCTTCTCTCCTCTACTCTCTCCCCCTCTTCCTCTCTCTCTCTCTCTCTCTCCTTTTCTCTCTCTCTCTCCCTCCCCATTCTCACTTCTCCCCATCTCCTCTCTCCTTCTCCTCTTCTCTCTCCTCTCTCTCTTCTCCCCCTTTCCCCTCTCTCTCTCTCCTTACCCCCCCCCCCTCTCTCTCTCTCCCCTCCCTCCTCTCTCCTCTCCTCTCTCTCAACCTCTCCCTCCTCCCTCATCTCTCATCTCTCTTTTTCTCTCTTTCTTTTTCCCTTCGTATCTCTCCCTCTCTTCTCTCTCTCTCTCTCTCCTCCCTCTCCTCTCTCTCTCCTCCCCTCTCTCCTCCACTCTCTCTCTCATCCCCTCTCTCTCTCTCTTCTCTTCTCTCCACTTTCTCTTCTCTCTCTCCCTTTTTTCTGCCTTTTTCTCCTTCTCCTCCCCCTACCTTTCCTTCTCCTCTTCCTCCTCCTTATTCTAATCTTAATTCTAATCATCCACCTCCTTTTCCTCCTAGTCTTCCTCTTCCTCCTCCTCTACCTCCCACACCTCTTCCTCCTCCTCCACCCTCTTCCTTCCTTTCCTCCTCCTCTCCTTCCTCCTCCTCATCCTCTCTCATCTCCTCCACCTCCTCTTCCTCCTCCTCTTCCTCCTCCTCCTCTTCCTCCTCCTCCTCTTCCTCCTCCTCCTCTTCCTCCTCCTCCTCTTCCTCCTCTTCCTCTTCCTCCTCATCCTTTTCCTCTTCCTACTTCTTCTCTTCCTTCTCCTTCTCATCTTCTCTTTCCTCCTCCTTCTCCCTCTCCTTATCCTGAAACTAGACGGAACGAACAGTGCGTCTCTTTTTAGTCTGTTTAGTTCCTTCCTCACCTCCTCCTCCTCCTCCTCCTCTTCCACCTCCTCCTACTCCTCCTCCTCCTCTTCCACCTCCTCCTCCTCCTCCTCCCTCACCTCCTCCTCCTCCCTCCCCTCCTCCTCCTCCCTCACCTCCTCCTCCTCCCTCCCCTCCTCCTCCTCCCTCACCTCCTCCTCCTCCCTCACCTCCTCCTCCTCCCTCACCTCCTCCTCCTCCTCCTCCTCCTCCTCCTCCTCCTCCTCCTCCTCCTCCTCCTCCTCCTCTTCCACCTCCTCCTCCTCCTCCTCCTCCTGAAATTGCACGGAACCAACAGCGCGTCTCTTTTTAGTCTACCGTCATGGTGACTGTCGAGGGGGAGGCAGAAGGGCGTGAAGCTCCGGCCTGATCACCGCCCTTCCGTCTTCCTCCTATTTCCCCTTCCCCTGCTTTTCCCCTTTTCATCGCCTCTTTTCCTCCTTTTCATCCACCTCCTTTGCCCTCTTCTACCTCTCTTTTCACCCTCTTTTCCCCTTTTTCATCACCTCTTTTCCCCTCTTTCGCCCTTCTCTCTCCAACACTCTGCCCTTTTTTTTTTTTGTTTCTCCATTGTTTTTCTTTCTCTCTTGATTTCTTCTTTTTCTTTGTTTATTGGCACATGCTCTTTCGTTGTTAATTTTCTCCTTACTTGTCTTCGTGTTTCTTTTCCTTTATTATCTCTTTCTTCTCTTATCTTCTCTTCCATCATTCTGTCACCGCTTTTCCCTCCTTTTCTTCTACTCATTTTATCGCTTTCCTTCTATTTCAACTCCCCCCCCCCTTCTTTCCCCTCTTCTTCCACCTTTCCCTTCCCCGTCTTATCCATTACCCCCTCTTCCCGCTCTTCACCTATCCCTTTCATTCCCCTTTCTCCCTCCTCCTACTTTCTCCTCATTTGCCCTCCTCTCCCCTCGTCCTCGTCCTCTTGTCACCATGGTAATGACTGGAACGTACCTTCATGGCGAGGTAGAGTGAGGGGAAATCGTCATGGGGAGTGTATCTATCATTCCTGATTTTCCCCCTTTTTTCTTTATTGTCTTCTTGCCTCTTCTTTTCTTCATTGTATTTCATGTTTTTGTCTGTATTGTCACCGTTAGTGTCTTCCTTGACCTCGGGTACTTTTCTTCAAGTTTTCTCTCTTTATTTTCCTCTATTTTTTTTCCCAACATCATTTTTCTTTATCACGCACGTTCCATCCTCATCATCACGAAGAATAATAGGGGCGTGGCTCAAATCTCTACCACGCCCACATTTTCGGCAATATAAGAAACCACTACCACCGAATAGAAATGAATCACTCACGCCCTTTACCCAAGGAGGCCGCGAGGGAGAGGGAGAAATCTCTGGCATTAGGCGGGCGTGGAAATGCGTCTTGTCCGCGAGGCATCCGCGTCTCATCCGGGCTTTGCGAATTAAGAGGGCAGCGGCAACAAAGGCGGTGACGATTCCCTGTTGCCTCTCTCGGTGTGTGTGTCTGTGTGTGTGTGTGTGTGTGCGAGGGAGGGAGGAAGGGTAGGAGGGAGGGATTGAGGGAGGGAGGGAGAGAGAGAGAGAGAGAAAGAGATACAGACATACAGACATATAGACATACATACAGACAGACAGACAGAGGGCAAGAAAGAGAGATACAGAGAGAGGCAGAGAGAGAGAGAGGGGGGGGTGTATGTACAAGTGTCTGTGTACGTATGTGTGTTTGTGTGTGTGTGCTCATATTTCAAGGTCCAAGCAAGCAGTATTCCTCATTTGTAATCATCAGAATCGTCACCTATCCCCACGTTAATAACATTAATCATTCCACCCCTTTGTCAGCCCTTCCTCTTCGTTTTAAAGTCAGATTCTGAACGGCATTCCCTCCTTCTTCTCTCGTATTTCATCCCTCCTTTTTTACCTTCATTTCTCTCCTAATTTGTCCTCATTTTCTCCCTTCTTCCACCTCCTCCCGGTCATCCCCTGACAGACGAGCTCATCCCGCGCGGCTGAGGCTCGGCAAATGCTAATAGTGATGGATAACACTGTCCTCCTCCGCCTCGCCCGCATGCCCGCCCGGCCGCTTCTCCGACCTGGCGAAGGAGAGCCTCGGTCTGGCCCCGTGCTCGCCCGCTTTCGGGTCTCGGCTTTGGTTTCTGGTCTCTCGGGAAGAGTTTGTGGAGTCTCTCGTTCCTTGAGTCTGTTTTTTTCCTGTTTACTAGACGATATCTAGGTATTTACTGAAGTGTTGGGTTTTTCATTTGGATCTTTCGTCTTTCAGTCTTTATTGCTCCCTATTTTTACATCTATCTCTCCTCTTTCATGTATATGTACAACCACACACACACACACACACACACACACACACACACACACACACACACACACACACACACACACACACACATCTCCGTCCTTTCTTTCCCCCACTCTTTCCTTGTCCCTGTCATTCCAGCGAATCGAGAAAGAGGTCAATGCATCTCTGTCCCGAGTGGAGGTGATGCACGGGGAGCATGGAGGGCGTTAATGCCACAAGAATCTCCTTGGAAATCACATTAGCACAGCAACAGAAGAATGATTTGTAGTTTACAAGATTCCCAACAGCACAGAACTTTGTTTTTCCATTGTATATATTTGTAGGCATACACCATATGCCGAGTGTATTGTATATAAGCACATAGTTGTGTGTGCATGTATACGTATGTGTATGATTATACATATCATGTATAAGTGTGTGTGTGTATACATTCATATATATATATATATATATATATATATATATATATATATATATATATATATATATATATATATATATATGTATGTATATATATATATATATATATATATATATATATAAATATATATATATATATATATATATATACATACATATATATACATACATATATATATATATATATATATATATATATATATATATGTGTGTATGTGTATATATATATATATATATATATATATATATATATATATATGTGTACATATATATATATATATATATATATATATATATATGTACATATATATGTGTGTGTATATATACATATATATAAAAGTATGTGTGTATACAAATATGTATGTATGTATGTATATGTATGTACATATCCATTCATGCGTATATATACTGAATATGTATATTCATATATATCTATCCCACTGAATAAATCATCACTTTGCACCCGGCCAGTTAACGCTAACGCCACCAATTACCCATTAATCGCTAACTCTATCATTATTTATTCACACGTAGTATTGTTTATTAATCTCACGTCACCCGAGCGATTTTCCCGCTGGTGTTGCATACACGTGTTAGTCCCTGCATTACTTTGCATGTTATAACGTATTTCCTACTGCAGTCGATATCACCGCAGAGTGAGTGAGTGATCAGTGATAGATCAGATGATTATAAATACTATACACCTCTTTAGAAGTGTGAGAAATGCATTCAAAACAAGAAAAAAAAATTGTCTGTGAAATCTTAGAAATATATATATAGTAACCTCTCTTGTGTTACCCTCTCCCACATCCCCTTCAGAATTCTATTGGACTTCAATCCCTCCCCTTCCCCTCACGCCCCGTCGCCCCCTCCCTCCCGCCCTTCTCGCTCTCTGACCTCAAACACTGACCTAATTTGACCTTTTGCAGAGCTGGCGGACGCGGCGCTCAAGATCCAGGCCGGGTTCCGTGGGGCTAAGGTCCGCAAGACCAACAAGGCTAAGAAGGAAGAAGCTGAACTGAACGAAAAACTTGGCAATCTGAACACGGTGAGTCATATCATGAGGGTCATTCTAGCTTCGTGTTATTCGTGTTTTTGTTTTTTATTTTTTTATGTAAAGGATGTTTTTGTTTTTTTTCATCCTTGTCCATCTTTCTCTGAATACGTATATGATATTGTCTCTCTCCTGTTCTCTTAACGTATATGGGCAACTTTTTTTTTTAATTGCATATTGTGGTTACTTTTCCCTCTTGATATGCACATTGTGTTTTCTCTCCATCTCGGCCTATTATCCTCCCAATCACTCTGGACATGTTTTGTTTTTTTCTTATCTTTTTTTAATCATCACTACCATTTTCTCCATTGATATCAGCTTCATTATCTCCATGTCAGAGAGCCGTTGGCCGTAATTCCTTCCCCAAATGCTCTCAAGATTCAGCTGGATTCAACTTCTCTAATCAAGTTCAATAATCACTTCACTAGAACCAGATCTTGCTCATTGCTCATTACACTCTGATATCATTATCCCTGCCTCCACTTCGGGTAACTAGGCTCCTTCGCTCCGACGCCCACCCGCTGTTATGCTCCCGGCGCCGAGTTCGGAATGCGCGCTCCAGGCAGCCCATTCAGCCGGAGTATTTCCCCATTTTGAATAATTTTACTTTTTTTTTTTGTGTTAGGTGCCTCGTCCCCTCTTTCTGTGCCGTCTATGCCCCCTATCCCGCATGGCAACTTTATTCCCCTTTTTACCCACTGTGTTCTTTCCGCTCTTCGACTCCCCGAAGGTGTGTTCGTACGCTCCCAACCTCGTCCCAGGAATACATTTTCTACTTCCGTACTCCAGCCGACTACCCAATCACCTCCTCCAGCGCTAAGTTACTGTACATATCCCTCTCCTTAGTCATGAAATCCAATCTCACCTATTTTCTTCAAGGAACATAAATTCTCAGGCCGAAACTCCCTAGCGACGGTTCCTCACCTCTCCCATAGCCAGGCAAGATATTTATGTGCCCCTGAACAGCCTGAACACACACCCACACCCACACACACACCAACACACACACAAACAGCACACACAAAGTCACTCTACGTTGTCGGAATGTCCTAGCCCGAAGCATGTCATTCCCTCGCATGCATGTTAGAGACTGGGCTGTGAATACCAATGAATCCTCCAGCACTCGGAATATATATAGAAATGCCCAACGAAATCTTTGTAGAATGAGGTTTGTGTTTTTTCTTTTTTGGGGGAGAGGGGGGGGGTGAGTGAGCCTACACAACCGCCATTCCAGCGTCGAGGATGCTATGCCAGGATTTCGCGAAGGAATCTCAACGTTGTAAATTTCGTACGAGCGTAAATCATTTTTTTTTTTTTTTTGGTCATTCTTTCCCCCTTTTTCATCTCTCTTTCTCTCTCTCTCTCTCTCTCTCTCTCTCTCTCTTTCTCCCTCTCTCTCTCTTTCTCCCCCCCCCCCCCCCCTCTCTCTCTCTCTCTCTCTCTCTCTCTCTCTCTCTCTCTCTCTCTCTCTCTCTCTCTCTCTCTCTCTCTCTCTCTCTCTCTCTCTCTCTCTCTCTCTTTCTCCCACTTAGTAATTCAACACTTCCGGTTTTACTTAGCTTCTAATATTGGTATTCTTCCGCAATTCCTCCTAGATGCGTTCCCGTCTTAGGGTACATAATATCGTGTTTGTAAAGTACGTCTTTCTTACGCTCGACCTTAAGCCTGAAGTGAATGTTTAAGGCTGATATTACATTACCTTGTGGGCTTTGCCTTACCGTGTAGCATGGAAGGAAGCCCTGAACCTAATTCTGCATGAATTCCAAAATTATTGATAGTGTAATAAAAAATGCTTATACAAAAACGCTGTTTAACGTCATTTCCAGAATGTTTTGTAAGCATACTACTTAAGGTTCAGTCTGGTTGAGCCTGATGCACCGGGGCCGCCTAGACCTGCAACGTAGTCCCTTAGGCTTTTAAAATACAATACAGATGTTTTCACAAAATTTAGCTCAGCGCTTAACCAAATTTCGTTCAGCACTTTTGCGAGGGAGAGATATGAGACATACTCAAGTCGACGCTGAAAAGAAACAAAATTCTTCGAAAATGACGTTACATTGTTCTGGATAAGTAAAAAGAAAGAAAAAAACAAAGTTAATGTTTTTAACACGTCGATTCTTTCCATAAAGCTGCATATCTGAAGCGCCTATGTCCACACATAAATCAGATAAACAGCGTCATGATAGGCATAAAAAAAAAACGAATCTACACGGAATAACCCGGATTCCACCAGGGATGACCAAACACTCATAAACACGAAAGTTGAACGAGGAAGCCGAAAAAGGCCGAACCCACTGCGAGGACGGAAGTATGCGGAA
>NC_061822.1:38152447-38157447 GCF_019202785.1 Penaeus chinensis | reverse complement strand
TTATCACTTTGTGATTTAGGAATTCATGGATGTTACGAGTAATATGCTTTTGTTTGAATATTTAGACATTATATCATTAGTTATTCAAATGTTTCTGTTAGTATTGATTATTATTAGTATATTTATTATTATAATTATCAGGGTCCTGTTATTGTTATTATGGTAATATTGCCATTTGTTATCATAAATTTCGTCTTCCCTGCACAGTCTTCATTGCTGTTGTAGTCAATTTGTTATTTTCATCAATATTATGACAATCATTCTCATTGTCATTATATCATTTACTATTATCATCATTATAATTATACTCATTTTCATATTCATTTATTATTAACCTTATCCTCATCATCATCACCATCGCCATCGCCCTCACCATCATCATCATTACCATTATCATCATCATCCTCATCACAACCTTGTCATCATCATCATTCCACCACCACCATTACCACCATCATCGCCAACACCACCTACACCATCAACAACTTATCACCATCAACATCAAAACTACATAAAAAATGGCCAGCTCTTAGGCTGTAATAAGAACGTTATCGCAATCACCCTAAGATGTTCATATAACGTCGAGTGACGTACTTACACTTATGGAGAAAATATACGTTTATCGTAATTATTGTCTAGGCTCAAGAACCATAAAATCCCACCATTTTTACGGGTCATATTTACCTTTACTCTTCGCTTTAAAGGAGGAATTATAGGGCCTATATTGAAAATCGTAAATTGAAATATTTAAGGAGAAGCTGCGCAAAATCTGATACTATTTTCTATTATATTCATCGATAATGATGCTGATATTACAGAAGTTATGAAACAAACACGATGGCCTATCCGAAAGTGTGAATTTGATGGGGTACGAAAAAATAAAAATGAACTTAATATAAACGCATTAACTTAGCATGCGAATCCATTATGAACTTAATAACTTTCAAAACTTAGGAACTTAATAACCTACAAAAAAATGCTCCCCAAAAGTGAACATATCCGTACTTAAGAGGTAAAACTCCACGTCTTTTGTTTTTAACGTGAATATAGATAAAATTTCGTTATCCTTTTTTTATGTAAGTGAACAAAACTAGATAAAATTCCACTCCTTTCTTTATATAAGCCAACAAACCTAGATAAAAATCTCATTCCCTTTATATAATTGAACAAAAAATAAAACCAATCCGAGCACTTGTTGAAGAGGAAGACCGCCCTAAATCCCGGAAGCGAGACGAGCCGGTGCGCCCTTCGCTGCTCCCTCGCCCCGCCGCAGCCCGAGGGAAACGACGGGCGGCCGCGCGGGTCAGTCCGTCTACCTACTACTTGGTCCTTCACGTCCTTTGCCTTAAAATCCGGGTTCTTGGAGGTCCTTTGGGAGGAAGGCGTCGCGGGGGGGAGGGTTGGGGATCAGAGCGTGAGGTGGGGTGGGGGGGATTGTCTTTTTTTAGAAAGGGGTAAGGTTCGTTGTCGGCAATTTTCCCATGTAAAGTGGGAATAAAGAAGTAGATTGTTATTTGCGTTATTCTTGTTCATATTACTGTTATTATTTTTTCTATTATAGATTTTAAAATCATCATCATTACCACCAATTAGCCATCACCATTATTTTTGTCATTATTATTATTATAATTATTATTATTATTATTGTCATCATCATCATCATCATAATCATCATCATTATTACTGTTATTCCTACCATTATCATCACTCTCGTGTTGTTTTTTGTTACAGTTGTATTTATTAGCATTATCATTATTTTTATTAGTATTACTTGTATTAACATTATTATTATTATTATTGGCATCATCATTATTACCCTTATGAACACCATTTGTATCATTACCTTCTTTTATCATCTTATTATCACCATAATCATCATCGTTATCATAAACACAAATACCATCATTACCTCCATCATTAGGTATTGTTCTCTACCATCATTTTCATCATCACCACCCTGTCATCATTATCTTTAAATTACTCTTCTCGTTATTATTTTCAGTATTATCATAATTACCGTTACTTCATTACGACCAGTACATCTCTTGTTTAACAAATAGACTCAATCTACAGACCCCCATCTCAAGACATTATATATATTTACAATTTAAGATCATACAGCCATATTACCCTTTCATAACACATAAGAGTACGCGATAGCACCACAGAATAGTGTTAGTCCTCAACAGTGCACATCACCTCAACACCATAGAATATTACTACATCTCAGAGCTATACATCATACTCTACATCGTATTTCATATAATATACGTCAACACTATATACTGCCACCACACCTCAGTATCATATATCCCCACAGCACCATACATCTCCCACAAATCACCACCACACGTCACATCACACTCCAGCATCATACGTCCCATCCCCCACACTCCAGCACCATACACCCATCCCCCACACTCCAGCACCATACACCCATCCCCCACAGCCCAGCACCATACACCCATCCCCCACACTCCAGCACCATACATCACATCCCCCACACTCCAGCACCATACACCCATCCCCCACACTCCACCACCATACACGCATCCCCCACACTCCAGCACCATACACCCATCCCCCACACTCCGGCACCATACACCCATCCCCCACACTCCGGCACCATACACCCATCCCCCACACTCCACCACCATACACCCATCCCCACACTCCGGCACCATACACCCATCCCCCACACTCCAGCACCATACACCCATCCCCCACACTCCAGCACCATACACCCATCCCCCACACTCCAGCACCATGCACCCATCCCCCACACTCCAGCACCATACACCCATCCCCCACACTCCACCACCATACATCACATCCCCCACACTCCAGCACCATACACCCATCCCCCACACTCCGGCACCATACACCCATCCCCCATACTCCTGCACCATACACCCATCCCCCACACTCCGGCACCATACACCCATCCCCCACACTCCAGCACCATACACCCATCCCCCACACTCCAGCACCATACGTCCCATCCCCCACACTCCAGCACCATACACCCATCCCCCACACTCAGGCACCATACACCCATCCCCCACACTCCAGCACCATACATCACATCCCCCACACTCCAGCACCATACACCCATCCCCCACACTCCACCACCATACACCCATCCCCCACACTCCAGCACCATACACCCATCCCCCACACTCCGGCACCATACACCCATCCCCCACACTCCAGCACCATACACCCATCCCCCACACTCCGGCACCATACATCCATCCCCCACTCTCCGGCACCATACACCCATCCCCCACACTCCAGCACCATACACCCATCCCCCACACCCCAGCACCATACACCCATTCCCCACACTCCAGCACCATACGTCCCATCCCCCACACCCCAGCACCATACACCCATCCCCCACACTCCAGCACCATACACCCATCCCCCACACTCCAGCACCATACGTCCCATCCCCCACACTCCAGCACCATACGTCCCATCCCCCACACTCCAGCACCATACGTCCCATCCCCCACACCCCAGCACCATACACCCATCCCCCACACTCCAGCACCATACGTCCCATCCCCCACACCCCAGCACATACACCCATCCCCCACACTCCACCACCATACGTCACATCCCCCACACCACAGCACCATACACCCATCCCCCACACTCCACCACCATACGTCACATCCCCCACACCCCAGCACCATACACCCATCCCCCACACTCCACCACCATACACCCATCCCCCACACCCCAGCACCATACACCCATCCCCCACACTCCAGCACCATACACCCATCCCCCACACTCCAGCACCATACACCCATCCCCCACACTCCAGCACCATACACCCATCCCCCACACTCCGGCACCATACGTCCCATCCCCCACACCCCAGCACCATACACCCATCCCCCACACTACCGCACCATACACCCATCCCCCACACTCCAGCACCATACACCCATCTCCCACACTCCAGAACCATACACCCATCCCCCACACTCCAGCACCATACACCCATCCCCCACACTCCAGCACCATACACCCATCTCCCACACTCCAGCACCATACACCCATCCCCCACACTCCAGCACCATACACCCATCCCCCACACTCCAGCACCATACACCCATCCCCCACACTCCAGCACCATACACCCATCCCCCACACTCCAGCACCATACACCCATCCCCCACACCCCAGCCAAAGCCTCCGCGGAGCCAAGAGGAAGCTAAGCTCCTTGAGGTCTGAGGACAAGGAAGGTAAACCAGCGACGTCAGCGAATCAATACCCGTAACGGTCTCTGTTCATTCGAATGTTTCATGTGCTCATAACCTCCGCTTTTCTTCGCCTTCCTTTCAACCGGTGTTCTGCTGCAGTTCAGTAAGGTCTCGTAAGGTCACCGTCGCGGGTGCTCCTCCGTCACAAGGCCCTGACTCGTCCCTTGGGAGCTATCGAGAAACTGTCAAGGTGATGAAATATCGATCGGCCGGCCATGTTGAGAGAGCGCGGGTCAAAGATTCTTCTACTTGCAGATACCTTAACATTATGAAAATATATAACTGTAATGGTATCGGTAAAGTGAAAAGATTGATGTTCGATAATACAAATGTTGTTTTGTTCAATTATGAAAATAACTGAATGTAATAGGCATTTGTTTGTTTGCTTTATTAAAGGGTACAGCTGTACAGATGAACAGCTGTAATTTCCCTTGGGGCAGGACCTCAAGGGAAGGTGATCGTAACGTCAGGAATGTATCGAAAGTCGAAATTAGGAGACGGCATTCTCTGAATCACCATTTTCCCTGGAGTAATTTTCTGGAACCTTCCCAACGGCGTCGAATTTTGATGAACGCGTGTGCGTGTGTCATTCTTTTATATATTTCCTTCCTCATTTTGCGTCCTCCTTCTGAGCGTGCAAGACGAGGAACGAAGTAGTTTCAAGTCCTCTTAGTTCACAAGTGTTCATTGGCCCTTGTGTTGAGGAAGAGAGTGCTGGGCTAA
>NC_061822.1:38142447-38147447 GCF_019202785.1 Penaeus chinensis | reverse complement strand
TTCCCAGCCAGGCTTGGGCTTTCATGCTTATTGACTGCGCATCGTATTTGCAATCATAATTACTGAGAGATAGGAGCTGAATATCATAAATACCGAACGTTGTAGTTTAAAGTGTCAGTGAAGTGCGACCGTTACAGCGGGGTGGGATTCAAATTTTGAAAAGAGAAAAGGGAAATGTAACGGAAAGCGATAATGAAAAGTGAAAATGGTTATAGATGTTGATTATTCTTCCTTTCGCTTACTCCGCTTTTTCTCTTGATCATAATGAAATGTTTGATATGAACTGATCAAAATTAAACCATAGGTTAATTTCGAGTAAAAAAAAAAAAAAAGTTTTAGCTTTAGTTCATTAACATTTTTCCCTTTCTTCGAATCACTTGCAGCAGCGCAAAGCTGATCCTTCCGTCGGTATTAAAATAGGCCATAAAAGCGGAAACGACCTGTTAGGCTCGTTCCCCATTTTATTTTGTTCCATCCCTCCCCGAGCTCGCGAAAACATCAATGAACGTTAAGTACCCCGTTTTCCTTGTTTACTTCTCCGTAGCGCGATATTACTTTGGTTTTATTTCCCTGGTGTTGTTTTCGTAATGTTTCGTATCGTATCGTATCATATATATATATATATATATATATATATATATACGTGTGTGTGTGTGTGTGTGTGTGTGTGTGTGTGTGTGTGTGTGTGTGTGTGTGTGTGTGTGTGTGTGTGTGTGTGTGTGTGTGTGTGTGTGTGTGTGTGTGTTTACTGAAAATCACTATGTGCACTTCTACCTATAAATCTATTTAACATATAAGCATCTTGCAGTATTGTTGGGAGAAATACTCATAGCACTGCATATATTCCGTCGACATCTAATGCAAGGTTGTCCTCTCTTGTCATGTTCTGCAAATGTACGGCATGTGTGGGTGCATTTCTTCATAGTGCCTCGGCATAAAACACTTAGCATGTATGTTAATATACATCCATACTATCCCGTCATACAGAGGATGCGGCACGTTTGTGTACATGCATTTCAGAAAATGATCTTTGGTTCCATTACACAGATGAACAATTTGCATGTTTACATTGATAATGGTTTAGGCAGCGAATGTGATTTCGGCTTTTTAGAATGACATGAAAATTAAATTTTGTGTGTGCGTATTTTTGCACGAGTTTCTAGTTTAAGAATTAATGATTATGAATATAGCCAGAAGCATTTGCACAGGTCTGTTGATTACACTTATTCTGTGCAATAATATTTCCCTTATTTTTTCAGTGTATCGAAGCTCTACATTGCCATATGATTTTGTACTAATGAACAAATCATTTATATTCCTTTTCATTCAACAATGAAAAATATATATGATTTTGTCCTACTTGTAGATATTTCTGAACATCTCTGTGCATTTAAGTGACAGACAGAGATTCCATTACGTGTTTATGAGTGTGGACATAATGTCAACATAATGATCCGTTTTAATAATTTCACAGATTAAAGAGAAACAACATCCTGCACATTTATGCTACCGATTTTTCTCTCTTGTGTAACAGTTGTAGTTTGTAGACTAAACCATATAGACGGAAGTTACTTTTATGAGTCTTTCAATCCAGTGAAAATATGAAGGTGTTTGTTAATGTGCGCATATATATATATATATATATATATATATATATATATATATATATATATATATATATATATATATATATATATATGTCTATTTATGTATAATCTACTTATCTATTAATCCATCTAACATAGATGTATCTCTTTCTATATATTCATCTCTCCATCTATATGTGTCTATATAGATAAATAAATGTGTAAATGTATATATATAAATATATATATATATATATATATATATTTGCGTACATGGACACACACATACATACATACACACACACACACACACACACACACACACACACACACACACACACACACACACACACACACACTCACACACACACACACACACACACACACACTCACACACACACACACACACACAAACACACACACACACATATATATATATTTGTATATATGTATATACATTATATATATATATATATATATATATATATATATATATATACTGTGTATATATATACAAATGTTACTAAAAAATATATATATATATATATATTTGTGTGTGTGTGTGTATATGTGTGTGTGTATACAAATGTGTATATATATACAAACATATATATACACACATTTATATACAAATGAAAACACAGTATGATGTTAAGAACTAGGCTGCAACATTATGTAAACAAAGGATCCCATCTTCCACTCTGCCTTGCCCTGTAGCAGTCCCTTGGCAGTACCCCCCCCCCCCCCCGGCCACGCCCCTAACCGCCTCTCCTTTTCGCAGGGTGAGGAGGTGGACATCGACCTCTCCGACCCCGAGCTGAACAAAGCGGCCACCAAAATCCAGGCCACCTTCAGGGGTCACCGGGCCAGGGCAACCGACGAGCACTGATGACCTTTGACAGCTGTGACGTCATCATCATTCCCCCGCTGCCCCCCGCCCCGCCGCCCCGCCCACCAGCACCATCAGCAGCGCCGTGGTGGAGGCTAGATGGTCCAAGGCCAAGGACTGGTGGTGGATGGTGGACAGGTGGACGCGCAGTCTGGATCGGTCTTTTGTGGATCCGCCTCGAGTCAGACCTATTAAGCAATAAGAACTTAACTCATAAGATTAAACATTATAAAGTTATTGGTATTTGAAGAATTGATAGAGATATACGTACATATATATTCATATTTTCTTTGGGGGCGAATTATACAAGGTGAGACGTTTAACTCAATTCAGTCATCGCCGGCGAGGATTACCACGAAAAGAAAACCACTTAAACACATACCACGGTTCCAAAGGACTGCCAAATCGTGTATCATTAATCTCCGATCAACTGGCCAGTCCCAAGATCTTTCTGCAGTAGAAGGTGGCCCCCTTATGCACTCGGTGGTTGTTGAGGCGAGAGAGCAAGAAGCCCCTACTAGGCGCGAGGTGTTCACCCATCGTGTTAGTTTTTCTTTAAAGTTGAAACAGAAGCACCCGTGTGAGATTATGAACCTTTTATTTCACCATTCCTTGTTTACCGTTACGGGGAAGACCAATAGAAACATGTGGATGCTTTTGAATTTACCGTTTGACGTAGTTTTAATACATCATGCCGATACCTACTTCGTCTTTTCTCTAGAGGCTTCGTAATGTTTAAGCTTATCCGACTTTGTAATTTTAGAGTTGTCTTGCTACATTTACTTGTATTCGTATATACAGTTTCAGATGAGGAATGTGTGACAAGAATTGCTAAAACATTATACATCGCAGCTACAGAGTCCTTTGCATTTGCCCAGCAACATAGTAACCATGTATTTACTCATATATAAAAAGAACCACCGCAGTAGAGTTAATAGGAATGTAAAACTTCACAAAAAGCGGGATGAGCAGGAAGTCACCGCCTGCGCGAGCGAGAGCCTCCACCACGGCTAATGAAATCACGTTTTGACTCGCCCAGGACGGCCCTCTCTTCGGCACCTCCAGCTTCCGATGCCTCCCAGCGACGGGGAGGCTTCAGCTCCTGCGGCTGCCCGGAGAGGCTTTCCATCTGCCGTCCCACTTGCAGGAGCGGCAGGTGGCACCGTCCTGCGGTCTAGTGCCAAGAGATAGTCATTCAGAGTTCCCGCTAGCAGGGAGACGTGAGCATGTGTCAGTATGCTGCAATGGCAATAGGACTTGATGAGCACGTAGCTGTACCTAGTTGCAGGGATGATCTGGCTTCGAATCGCTGCCAGTTGCGCGCGGATCCCAGCGACGGGGCGTCCGCGCGCTCCTGCGCACCGTTTTCAGCAGAGGGCGACTCGGAACTACGGGTGTTTGCATGCACCTGCGGATTGCTCTCCGCGGCGGGTGGCTCCCAGCAGTGGATGGTCGCTTGCGGCGGGAGGCTCCCGGGGCGGGGGCCGCAGCCGAGGCGCGCCGGCCCGTCTATCTCTGGCAGAATGTTCGAGACAATCATGCCCTCCGCTGCTGGACGCCGCGGGGAGCACCCCAGAGAGACTAGTCTTACCGGGAATGTCTTTTCCTCCTCACCGCAATAACGCTCTTAGTATTCTAGATCTCCTAGACGGATTTCTTGATCTATACGAGGAACAAGGTAGTCGGGCAATCTGCATAACATCACCTTCTGACGCCTCTCACGCGCTCGCCCAACACCTCGCGGAGCTTTCTAGGCTCTGATGAAACAATGCAGGCTTTGGTGAGACTATTCAGGCTTTAGTGAAGCTACCCAGCTTTGGTGTGGCTTCTCAAGGTCTCATGTATTTAATGATGCTACCTTGGTTTGTGCGAAGATTTCCCAGACTATGGCGGACTACCCGAGATGCGTCGGAACTTCGCTAACAACGGAAGAGTTAACTTCGGGGAAGTTAGGTATGCTTAATTAAGGGAAGCTACTCAGGTATCAGCGAGTTTATTCAAGCTCAGCGAAGTTTCTGCAGAAGCCACAAACATGTCATATGTTATACTGAGGTTCTGATGAAATCGAAGAGTCGTTGTCTAAAACACACTGGTTCTTTGGTAGTAACCTATGGTGAAGCACAAGTGGGTTTGACCAGTAGCTTCCCAGGCTTTGGTGCAACAACCGGGATTGTGGGAAGCTACCTAAGCACTGGTGAAGCTCCTTAGACTCTGGCGAAGCTACCTTGCGTTGTGGCAAAGCTCCCATGCTCTGATGAGGTAACCCAGGCTCCGGTAAGATTAAAGAATTTCCATTATTCCTTTCGAGAGTTCACCTGCCATAACCACATTACTTCTGCAGATTCTGCTGCGAGACTGTTTATGTGTCTGTGATTTATTGAGCTTGTCTTAATTTTCCTTCTCTGTCATTATCTGCAGGATCACTTGTGTTAGGATACACCATGCAGAGTGTAAACATCTTTTGGTGTCCAGAAACTGTCATTAATGTAATTCAAAGCCAATCAAAGAAGTTTTTAGATATCATC
>NC_061822.1:38134947-38137447 GCF_019202785.1 Penaeus chinensis | reverse complement strand
TTTTCTTTTTCTTTTTCTTTTTCTTTTTCTTTGTTTTTCTTTGCTTTTCTTTGCGTTTCTTTGCGTTTCTTTGCTTTTCTTTGCTTTTCTTTGCGTTTCTCTTTCTCTCTCTCTCTCTCTCTCTGTCTTTCTCTTTCATTCTTTCTTCCTCTCTCTCTCTCTGTCTTTCTCTTTCTTTCTCTCTCTCTCTCTCTCTCTTTGTCAAATCGTGCTTTATCTTTCATATCAATCTACATTTCGCATTTACGCATCTATCATTAGTATTATACTACCATTTTACTCAACATCAAAGTCAAACAAAATATTTTCTAATGGTGAAAACTACTAGTACTCAATAAACACAACTGAAATGTCTGTTTACCAAAGTTCAGCGCTGGGTAACAGTCCACCGGATCGCGTATCTGAGACTCCTTTGTAGCAATGTGATCCTTCAGACTTTCAGAGCCGGAGTCATAACCCAGTGAACAAGCAAGAAATGCATGAGTTACCATGTACTGTAGGCCCTGAGAGAAATTATACATAAAATCTTGACGAACATTCAAGTCATTGACACAAATCATTAATGTGTGTTCTATCTGGTGGACGTCTGCGGAGACTGACAATATCAAAGATACTCAGAGCCATAAAGAATGTGTTCTTTTGCGGATCATGTGGCCAGTTTGTTTGTGGCTGCGGTAAATTCCATCTTGCGGACGTATGCTTAGGACCTGACACACGCGCACATACATACATACATACATACATACATACATACATACATACATACATACATACATACATACATACATACATACATACATACATACATACATATATAAATACATCCAATTCACCAAATAACAGCAGCCTTTCAATCTTTCGTACCAAGGTAGTTTTAAACATGTAGCACCACTCCGTCTTGATGAAAATCTTAGTTGGCAACTTCCAAGCTTAAGTCCCGTCTCCTTGCCTTTATCTGCCTTTATAGATATTCTTTGTATTTTTTTATTATTGGTTTATTTGTTCTACCATTGTTATTACTGAAGCATTTTCAAAGAAAATGCAATGAAAAAAACACAAAATATTACACAAATTGTCTGGGTCAAATAAACGGGCTGATGAAGTGGTAAAGCAGCAGGTATCTACGGCATACCAGCTGAATAGTTAAAGGGTGAAAATCTATGGAAGGGCTTGCATACCGTCCTGTCTGCCATCTGGCAGACGGGTACCATTCCCCCTGACCTATTGAGGGGTGTGGTCATCCCTTTCCGGAAGGGGAAAGGGAATCGATGGGACTGCAGCAATCACCAAGGCATTACACTGCTCAGTATACCAGGCAAGGTTCTCGCTCACATGCTTCCGAGATGTAGAGACCACCTGCTGAGGTCAAGCATTACTCTGGGAGATCCTGAGACAAAGAGGAATTCCAACAAGGATTATTGGATTAATAACAAGCCTGTATACTAGTACTGAAAGTACTGTAAAGTGTAGAGCTTCTTCCCTGTTAGTTCAGGAGTGAGGCAAGGCTGTGTTCTTGCACCAACACGTTTCAACACTTGCATAGACTGGATACTGGGTAGAGCTACTGTTCAAAGCCTCTGTGGAGCAACTTTGGGCAATATCAAGGTCACCGACCTTGCCTTTGCAGACAACGATGTTATTCTATCTGAGTCTCTAGAAACCCTTGTTGTGGCTCTTGATGCATTTAGCAATGCAGCGAAGTCCCTGGGGCTTGAGGTCTCCTGGACCAAGACCAAGATCCTGGACTTTGGGGGCCTGTTAGGAGAACCTGTTTAATTGGTATGTGCTTGCAGTGAGGACACTGAGGTCACTGAGTTATACATACCTTGGGAGTGTAGTTTATGACTCTGACCAGCCAGACCAGGAAGTCAGTAGACGGCCTGGTAGCAAGGGTCATGAACTCTCTTGACAAGAGTATTTGGAGATGCCAGTACCTGTGCAGTTGGCGGGACCACATGTCCAACCAACAGTTACACAGTGAGACTGGTACATGACCTGTTACTTGCACAATCCATGATCACCAACTCAGGCTATACAGGCACCTGGCTCGGTTCCCACAGGCTGATCCTACCCACCAGGTTCTTTCTGTTCGAGACAACCCTGGCTGGAGGAGGCCTGTAGGATGTTGTGGTTTAGGCAGATTGATCAAACCTGTTCTGAAGAGCTAGAGATGGGCCATGCCCCTGCCTAGCACCTTGTAGGTGGAGACGAAGGGTGGATGCGGCTATATGTCCCCGTCGGTGTTACCTCTCCAATGATTATGATGAAATAAAGGGGCAGAGCTAATAATGTCATCACGTTTAACCAATGAGAGTGCGCTGTCCAGATATCAGATATAGCTAGATACATAATTAGATGTTACTTGCTATTGCTGTGCTTACCAGAAGTAAAACAAAAAATTCCCCCCTTTTATTTTTGAGTTCGACAGGACAAATGGATGTAGATAATAATAACAATAATAATGGTAAATATAACATCATTATTAATAATCTTATTATTA
>NC_061822.1:38122447-38124947 GCF_019202785.1 Penaeus chinensis | reverse complement strand
CTACTAATGATTATTACCACTGTTACCAACACATTAACAGACTTTAACATCATAATCATACCCAAGGGCACATTATGATACCAACGATCAAACTGATAGCAATAAAAACATAAATACTTATATATCTACAACAATAGCATAAATAATCTGCATAAAATCTGCAACAGTATATATTTCTGATTCCTGTCACCGATGTAGGTAATAATAAATCTAATAAGGATTTCTAATAGTCAATCAGAGGAAGCATGGAAAGAAATGAGAAATTGTAATCAGAGACATCTATTTTCAGTAATGCTTTACAGTGTATGTTCTTTTTTTATTTCAATGTACAATAACAATGAAGAGAATATAAGCCATAATTTTCCATATCAACTGTAAACCCTTCATTTCCACATATATTGTCCGCTAATGTGTGCCTCGTGTACTTCTCCAATAACCTTGGATTCCATGCGTTTGCGGATTGGGAAATGCATATTAGGCTGACCTATTTGGCCCAAATTGCTGATCTAGTCACAAAATACAACTGCTCTTCATATATATAAAAAAAGAGAGATGAGCTTAAAAGTACATACAACTTTTATTCATAAACATTCCCAAAAAATGTTAAAACATATTAGCTCATCTGTGCTATGATGTATATCTGGAGAAAAAAAAAAGAAAGAAAAAAAGAAAGAAAAAAAAAAGTTTCCTGTTTTTTATGATCATCCATCTGTTGAATAATTTGAGTGTGCCATGAAACATCACAAGACAGCCTAGCATGAGACGGTAAAAGTGACATTTCTTGCACCCAGGAACATCCTCTCTCTATGTTGCTCTCTTTTATTACAGGTTTTATTACTTTTCACTTCCTTTAAGATCAAATTACTTGTTATTGATTAAGTATCATTGTGACTTTGAAGCAATTTCTAATGAACTGCTTGTAATTGAAAATCCCTGGGGGTCACAGAACATTTGTGATTTCACCTAAAAAATGCTACATGTGGATTCTGGCATGGCTTCCAACTACTACTGATGGCAAGAAATGATGGGTAACAAGCTAAGTGGCACTGTATGTGCCTGCATCCTAGTTCAGTTTAAAAGTTCTCAGCTCTCAGAGCACTGGGGAAAAATGGTATGGCTTCCAAATAACTTATTTTATAACACGTCTCACACTAGGCTGCAAGAGAGTGACCCATTATCATCTTACCAAAGCAAAGTGAAGCTCTATAATAAGAATTACTTACTGTTATATCATTTGCAACAAAAAGTACAATTTGTAAATATTCCAAACACTATTTGGGCAAAAATCTTCAAAATCTATTTATGTCAGCAAAAACCACATGGAAGAAAAAAAGAAGAAAGAAAAAAAAAGAAATCAAACCTAATACTCAATTTGAAATATATATTACAAAGGAACTAGTTCTGAGTGATTCTGGTTATCAAGGATGGGGAAGGAACAGTACTGAGGACAATGCCAATATTGTGATTTCATGATTGGTTAGGGTAAAGCTATGCAGTATTATGAAGGCCTGAACATATTTTATACACAGCAACCTGGCATGCTTAAACAGCATGCAATATGTACATATTAATTCATCTTGGCACCAGGGGCCCCCTTTTTTCTCATCTGCCAGTCTGCCAAGCCAGCCTGTCTTCTTGCTGTCTTGATCACTTTCACTGACTGTGGCACAAATGACTATACATCACCAGACACACACCCAGACACAACTTTTTCCAACCACATCCATTAACTGATACATTCACACCCAAGCCAAAACTGTTAGCAGAACTTCATTATAAGTTCTGAATCCTGCCTGCCTCTTTGGTCTGGCTGGCTACAGGCAGGTACAAGGGTGGCAGGGACAAGGGTGGCAAGGGCAAGGTTCGTTGGCATCGGGAAGGCCTTCTGGTGCTGGACTAGACTCTGCGGGTACTAGTGAGGTGGTGGAGGCTCTGTGGCGCGGCCCTCTACTCCACGTACTAACTTCCTGCGGGCTGCGCCCGGGGACACTGAGCCCCCCGACGCTCGACCCCTCCCGGGGCCCCCCACTGGAGAAACGGCCACCGTTCCCGTCCCTGTTAATGGCCGTGATACCACCCCTCCTCCATTTGACTGCTGCTGTTGTTGATGCTGCTGCTGCTGATTTGCCGGACTAGATCGAGCTACAACAACACCCTTGGCCCCCTTGACAGACTTCATTGAAGTAGTGGTCTTGGACTGGGTCATAGCTGGGAGCTGTGTGTTAGTCTGGGTATTGGTTGTGTTTGTGGTATTGGAGGGGACTTGAGTGCTAGTAGAGGTCTGAGTCGACACGTCTGATGATGCTACACCCTTCGGGGTCTTCTCACTATCACCTTTACTACAGTCCTTCCCATGTGACATTTCACTTCCTGTCCTGCCAAGGGTAGATGCCAGGACCCCTCCTTCCTCCATGACTCCGTGGCTTAGGCTTAGGTCGCAAAGGGTGGACAGTAACAGTTCCTGGACAAACCCTGCTCTATCACTGCTCCCAGTGCCAGT